>NW_015971293.1:0-135237 GCF_000769745.1 Penicillium expansum
CCCCCCCCCCCCCCCCACACATATTGAAAATTTTATAGCGACGGAGGGATTCTAGCGGTAAGTTGGATCTCGCACTTCGGTTCCATATGGAAAGTAGTTCTGATAGCTTTGCAGTCTTAATCGAATGGGAAAGTCTGATTGTCATTGTGCTTTCTCCCAGATTCAAAATCGCCTTTCCGCGGCGAGCACTAGGGCCAGACGCCTTCGATTATCAATCATGCAAGGATACATATTTGATGGTAGACTAGCGCGAAGAAGAACTGATGAACTCATTTCCGTTGACTTTCACTTAAATTTCATTTACCACAACTGTGGATGAACAAGGTAATTTCTAGCCTCATATTTGTTCAAACCCATGAAGTGATTGGCTACGATATTGTGTTCTCTGGTACCTCGTCCTTCCATCCTCACGACCTTATCAAGGCATAAATTTGCCTCAGATGAACCTTCTGTTGTGTTTGTGATAACTTAAGTTGACTCGTTCCTTTCAGTGCCATTAGCGGAGATAGTCGGCTCGTTGGCCGGAGTGGTCTCAACAGCGTCCTCGCTCGGCATCGACTCGGTGATCGGAGTAGCCTCAACAGCGTCGTCTGTGGGCACCGATGTCTCACAGTATAGAGCCAGTGGAGATGGCTTTGGTTTGCGGAGCTCGAGTGATCGGAGTGGGTGCGCTACCTGCCGCTTTGCGCGACCCCTCAGGCCTAGGTGAGCAAATGAGCCCGGTAGGGTCCTAGTAATAGTGACCTAGAATTACTCAATAGTAATTAATATAGGTGAAAGGTAGCATTTAACCATATAGAACTTACCGTAGTAATGGAGGGCTTGTCCTGGCTTTCATCGTGGAAACCGCGGAATGGACACTCTCTCAGCGGGTGGCTGATTTGGCCACATGCTGGACATGGGCGTTTGGGTGCCTGTAGATATACGCAGATGAAGTCAGTTACCAGCTGAACACTGAATGGATATCTGTGTATTGAAGTCTGTATGGCACGATCTCCCGATGTATATAAGCAGCCCTATGATGGTAGTTGCACTCACCCAGGATCGCGGGTCACAAACCAAGGCTCACAATACTAGCAGGGAACTATAGCAGACAAAGTGAAATAGCTTACCATTGTAGAGCTGCGGGTGTTGTCACCCAGAATGGATAGGGGTTGAGAATTGGGATGGAGATGGAGAAAGGTTGATGTAAAGAGGTTGATGTAAAGAGGTTGATGAAGAGAGACTGATGAAGAGAGACTGATGAAGAGAGACTGATGAAGAGAGACTGATGGAGGTGAGGTGGGATAGGGAAATAGTTGTTAAGATGATTGTAGAAGCAAACAAGAGTTTGAAAACACAAGTACTAGGTATTTGTAGATATCTCTGGCTACGACTATAGATATACAGACATAAAAACAGGGCAAACAAACGACAAAGTGAGTCAATTAGATCTCAGTTTCCATCCAACTTTAACTCAGATTCCATTGAATAATACGGGGCACTAATCTCACAAGAAGTGCCAACGATCATGATATTTGTTTAACCACAAGTGAGGATTTAGGTGGTAGACCTCTTGATGGAATCATTCACTTTCAAGTCCTCACTCGTCCCGCTATCAAAACTTGCCCCATGTTAGCGTTCTATTGTGGTAGATCACGAGGACTAAAGCCTACTAACTGTGCTCAGTGCTCATATCGAAGTAGTGCGACAGGTCACCGATGTGTTGTTAGTCGCAAATTTCCTCGGTTTCGATCTCCGTGGTAAGACACGGCAATGAGCTAGCGTTTCCTAGCGAGATACACATATTTTGTTAGTCAGAGTCCGAATCAGGGCTCGCAGAGATATTGTATGTCGGTAAAATAGCATTTTGCGTGCTACTGGACATGGAAGCTCTAGTCCCGAGATGCACGACCTCGAAAGTCAAACGAGAAGACATAGGAGATGTAAGCCTAGTTAAAGAGAATCCATACAGTATTCAAATGCAGACCTGCCGTTGCAGTGTCTCGCTCACAAGAGTCTCCCGGTTTACGCAGGTGAGCTCCTCCATTGCAGAGGGGAGCCGAGGGCGCCATGGTGATGCTGGAGAGAGGAATTAGAGAATGGGAGAGATTATGAAGAAGAGGAAAGAAGAGAAGCAAGATCTCAGGTGGAACCGACTTTGGGTCAAAATGGAAAGACTGAAGATAGGTATCTGAGCCTCAGGCTGTGTTAGGTCCGATTTGCGAAAGCTGTTTGGGCTCACTTTCTACTCAGATTTCCTGTTCTCTTGCATCTCACGCAGCCATTGTGGGACCAAGGCACCGGGTGTCAATATGTCATCTGCGGAATTGGCCTTGACTTTGGGTTCAGCCTTGGCCATGAGGTTCCGGTTTCAAAGTGCCCTCCAGTTTGGATGAGACCAACAGCCCTTACCAGTTGGTAATCAAAAAGGAGCATTTGTAATCTCTCACTTTTAATTCAGATATGAATCAAATTTCATTTACCGATATGGTTTGTATGTACCTAGATAGACACAACCCATTTGTAGATGTTTTGTTGAGCCTCCTAATGTTGGAACTAAAAGTGGAACTTCAGATATCACACCTCACACTGGTTATCATCCTTGTTGCCCTTTGATGCCTCAATCTCACTATGTACGGGAATTAGCCTCAAACCAGATTCATATGAGACTGGCTTGTAAATTTTTGGACTTACTTTATGTTTTCAGTCGTGGAGTGGGCTCCCTGTGCGCCGTCAGTCGAATGACGATCATGCCTCGACAAATGCGAAGGGAAAACGTGCGCTGACTCTATGTGTGGTGGAACAAGCAATGGGATCACGGATTCCACGTGTCGCAATGCGCGGGGTGCTAGTGGCACTGGTGGGCGATGAACAGGAGAGTCGCCAGGACGTGGGAAGGGGTTGTTGGGATTGGGCCGATTAACCATGTTGAGCCGGCGCTAATCGGACTTTATTAGTAACTATACTCGGAACATTCTTTAGCCAGGGGTTTTCGTCTTACCTGGAAGGTCATCATCCCACGTCTGAGATTTAGGAAGACAACGAATGGGCATTCCGCATCTAGATGACTGCTGCTATGGCAGATTTCGCAATGCACACACGCTTCCTAGATATATGCATATTTCAGGTTAGCCAGTGGTCAAATATAGAAAAAGCATTGTGAAATGGTATAGCATTATGCATGTCAATAGCTATGGGAAGCTCCAGGTCCAAGATACAACGATCAAGGATAATTGGAACCAAGTAAACCTGGCACGCACTGTTAATATACAAACTTACATCTGTAGTATCGCGTTCACCAGTCCCATTCCATTGCCACTGATCATCCCCGTTGCTGGGAGGAATCCGGGGTGTCATGATGAAAAGTTGATAAAGAAAAGATTGAGGGTGGGCATTTGAGAGAGAGAAGGGAGGAAAGAGAAAGAGAAAGAGAAAGAGAGAGGAGCAAGATGTCAGTCGTCGGTGATCTGCCAAAAAAGTGAAAGATTCCAGGCATATAGACATCTGCACCTCTTGGGTTGAACTTTCGGATGCCATTTACCTGCTACTCAGATGTTGCTCACTTCGTCTAATTTGCTTTCTTTTTACTCGATACAGACTCTTAGCTTCCGCGTCGATGCTTGTTTCTTTCATAAAGCACATTTCTAGCATCACCCTTTTCACTGAGATTTCACCTACCAAGAACCACCGATCACCCACAACGACCAGAGTCACGCCACGCTGTAAAATGCCTACAACAATATAATGGGAGAGCATGTGGCTAGGGGGCTTAGCATAATAAGATAAAGTTGAGCTTAGCCACGTACCTACCTAGACACTTTGTCAGCCCTGAGAGGCTATTGAGGTGGCTCCGTGGAAATTTAGTCTACGGAGGATACGTACTTCTAATCCTAATATACCGTCGGGGGTCTCGGAACTTTGAAGGTTCTGCCTTTATAACAACTTTCAGTTCAGCTCGGGGAGATACATAGTTAGCTCGGTACATATATTGAGTCTGTTAGCATAGGGTATAATTAATTCAACGCCGAACGCAACCCAGCCCCCCAACATTTCCTACCCTTCATCAAAATGTCTGGATGGATGATAGCTGCAATAGACGCACTTAACTATGCGGGTGCAGTAAGCTTCACACCTGAAAATGATATCCCAGATCTGACTGGGAAGGTCATCTTGGTCACGGGCGGTAGGTTACACTATATTCAATGGTGCATTGATGCCGCATCTAACACTATTCACTTCCACAGGAAATGCAGGTTTGGGCAAAGAAACGGTCCTCCAGCTGGCCAAGCACAATCCGAAGAAGATTTTCCTCGGCGCGCGTTCAGAAGCAAAGGCAGAGGAGGCCATCAAGTCGGTGAAATCATCCGTTTCAAACGATGCCGAAATCAGCTGGATACCGTTGGACTTGATGTCAGGTAAATCGATCAAGAGCGCAGCGGAGCAAGTGAACGCCCAGTCGTCCCGTCTCGACGTCCTAATACTCAATGCTGGTGTGATGGCTCTGCCCCCTGGGGAGACTGAAATGGGCCATGAAATCCAGTTTGGCACGAATCATACCGGGCACTTCTATCTCACCAAATTGCTGCTGCCAACAATGCTCAAAACGGCCGAGGAGCGTGGCTCGGATGTCCGCGTCGTGTCACTCGCTTCTGTGGGGCATAATTTCGCGCCAGCATTCGAGAAAATCTTGAATCAAGAAAAATTGAAGAAGGTTAACACAACTGCTCGGTACGGAGCGTCGAAGGCTGCCAATATTCTCTTCGCCGCGGAACTCAGCAGGCGGTATCCGTCAATAACGTCAGTGGCGGTTCATCCAGGTATTATCGTAACGAATTTATATGACGCTTTAAATTCGCAATCTGTGTTTGCTGCTTTGGGCTCAAAGATTTTGCGTTTCTCTGCTTCAACAGTGCGCCAGGGTGCGTTTAACTCGCTGTGGGCTGCTGTTGGGGCTAAGAAGGAGGAGCTCACAAATGGAGGATATTATGTCCCAGTTGGAATTTTGAAACGTCGAAACAAATGGGCATGCAATGAAAATATGGGGAAGCGCTTGTGGGAGTGGACTGATTTGGAGCTCACCAAGGCCAATCTCTAACAATATTATCTCTTTGTAGGCCGGGGCATGATTTCAGCACAGATTGCCACCTAGCTAGTTGATAATGAACTTGAATACTTTCTGCTATGTGGTTTTCAATTATATGTCCCTGCTTGATTGTGAGCAATCTTGGTATACATCTGACGGAGGTTCATTTTGAGATATATTAGTTGGACAGATCACGAATCGGCAACTTTGACAACCAACTTCCCAAGACCTCCCTTCCCACTGTAAACGACCTGGCATGCTGATCGCACTGCTTCGATGTCCGAAAGCTCAACAGTGTTTCCAACTACCGTTCTCAGCCTGCGCCCCTCAACATAACCTCTCAACTCGTCCAGATCTTCACCAGTCGATTCCAGAAACATATATGAATACTCAACACCATATCGCGATGCCCTGAATTTACGGACATAATCGGAAGCATTAAGTCCCATTCGTAGAGCAATAGGAATGCTACTCTTCTGGGGAAGATCCGTAACTGAGGATTCCTGGAGCTGGTTGCCCGATGGCATGGTCGAAATTGAGACAATACATCCGGATTGTTGTTTCATTAGGCAGAGGTAATCCATTGAAGAACCCACTGTGTCGAAGAGGAAGTCCACGGAGCCAGACTTAATAGCCTTTCTTGGGTCGGATTTTGTGTAGTCGATTACTATCAATGTGTAAGCAAGTGTTTATCCAGGAGGAATTTTAGTTCTTACTCTGATCGACTGTTGCTTCGCCTAGTAGCTCCATGATCTTTTCCACCTTGGAGGTCGAGACTGTGGTGATGACCTTGCCTGCATGGAAGACATTCTTTGCCAATTGGCATGCAAATAGACCTGTCCCACTCACTTTCATCATGTTAGACTCATACACGACAGTTTGCAGGACAGAAGCAACATACGGCCGGCGGGCACAAAGACAGTCTTTCCAGCCAGATCTCCTTTGTATTTTCTGAGTGCTTGAAGTGCAGTCATTGCTGCCAGAGGGATTGAGGCTGCATCCTCGAAGGACAATGAAGGTGGCTTCAGGGCAATGTACTTCTCTGTACATCTGACAAATTCACTGCAAGACCCTAGTATTCAAATGTCAGTGGGATCCTATTTGATCGTCGCGCCAGCACATACCTCGAGAAATCTCCGGCAGTCTAACATAGACTTCAGCTCCCACTTGAAATCGGGTCACATCCGATCCAATCTCTGTGACTATACCGGCACAGTCATAGCCAATTTTATATGGAAAGCTTTGTATGTTAGCTACACTTTTCGCAATGTATATGGAGTCGCATACGTGTCTTTCACCGCCAATTTCAACATTCCACCAGCTTTCTTCACGTCAATTGGATTGATGCTCGCCGCATGAACCTTAATTATCACATCTTTTGGATCAATGATGTCCGGCTTGGGCAACTCAGAAAGCTGGTAGCCCGATGGCTGTGAGTATGATGGGATGTTCAAGGACAACATATCCGGTTGAGATTTTCTGGGAGATGTAGAAATGCGAAAAACAATGTCGCGACCACACTATATAAATGGATTGAGGGTTGAAGTGAAATTTTAGGTTAAATGCCGGATGGTCTCATACCTAATATACGATTTCCTCTGCCACTTCTTGGCGTTCCCTTTCCGTTTTAGTGGTCAGATCTTGCCGCTTTTTGCTCACTGAGCAGAACTGAGCACGCCTCGAGGAGTATTACATAAGCGCTCTGCTCTGCTTAGCTGAGCATCACCTGACACTCAGCTGACTCACGACGCGACCTCAATAAAATGCACTACGCTAGTCTGGATCACGTGCCACCTTATTCTCTAGATTGTCCCATCAAAAAAGCACTGGGATCATCAATCATTCACCCTCGTTATCTTACTGCAGTCAATTGCGCCACAAATGAAGCCTGCTAATTGATCAACCAATTAGTATCATATACCATAGCACATACCCCTGAGAGCAATCATTCTAGTACCCTATAATATCCCAATTAGGAAATTGGTACTAAGGAAATTAAGTGAGTCTGCTTATGTTGTAGGCACTCGCATTCTTTTTTGAGGCAAGGCAACTGGTGATAATCTTTGCGGGATTTGACAGCAAAGTCATCTCTAGCGCCAATAAGTTCATACTTGTATACAACATATGCAATTGTCATCTCGTTGTGGGGCTTCGAACTTTCGGCCTCTAGGAGCCTGCTAGACTGACGATAGTTCTTAGACATGCACTAAATTGCTTGGCCAATTGCTTATTCGCTCGTAGTCCACTAAAGTTCCAAGAATTTAGACTAGCACTGCTACTGCGCAATCCGCAAAATTGGGACAGGCCCCTCAGTAAACAGACAATGGTACGGTGGCAAAGACGGCAACGAGAGAAGGAGCATCACATTAATGGCGCTCTGAACAATGCTCGGAGGCTTGCTAGTGAAGACTTTGCGCGAATCACGATGCTAAGCGCATTTTTGCAGCATGATCTATGCTTGACACTAATGCATCTATCGAATCCTCCAATTGTAATATTAGCAAATCCAACCAATTCCATCAATAACACTCGACTTACTACTCCGTAGTCAGCGTAGCATTGCATGGTACGCATGCTTGCGGGGCAAAATATGCAACAGTTACTATGATGATAAGCCATTTGTTCACATGTGGCTTTCCCGCGTAGGCAATTTTGTATAAAAGCAGGGAGACTCCTCGAAGACACTGAACTATTGATCTCTGTACCTCACCCATCCCATTTCTTGACTTGCAAAATGAAGACCAGCATCACTCTGCTTCTCAGCGCGGCCTTCGCCGGTGTCAGCATGGCCTGCTCCACGCCGGGTAACTTTATAGTTACCTTCTATGGCTACCCAGACAATTCTCCTCCTGGCCCCGGTACTGCCCACGACTGTGGAGGCCGCAACTTCGTTGCTGGGGGTATGATGCTTCTTCAACAACTGCTGGCTCCTTTGACTAATGATTCCTCTGGCAGGCACCGGCACCCACTCTGACCCCGTAACAATCGCAACAGCGCCTGGCGAGCTCAAAGTCTGCGAGACTGTGTATCTTCCGCTTCTGAAGAAATACGGTCGTTATGAGGACGATTGTGCGCAGTGCAGTGAGTATACGGTTCTCCTAATCCCCTAGTCAGCCCCTTTACTGACCGGCCTGAAGTCACCGACCACAAGAACGGTAAACCTCACATTGACATCTGGACCGGATCGTCCACCACCAATGGCGGCCAGCACCAGATTGATTGCGAAGATGATCTCACCTTGGGCGGCCGCTACTCTATCGTGCGCGACCCGCCGACTAACCTTGCCGTCAACGGTACGTTCTTAAGCATCAATTAACATTCTGAACTTCCACTGACGTATTCCAGCTGCGCCTCTCTTTGTGCCCCCTAAGACCTGCCACACGCAGAACGTTTACCCTGACAACGAGGCCCGTTGCTAGGCTATCATTGCCTTGGACTACATGCGGCAACAGGAGCATAACCTCTGTAGGTATACAGTGGATATTTTAGCACCGCATTCTTTTATGTGTTAGAATACAATGTGTCAAATTGAAGCAACCACCTTGAGAAAGAAATTGTTCAAATCTATCTATATATATTATTTAGCTCACCTAGTTGCGTATGACTATGCAGGCGCTTCTTTCAACCGAAGCAAGAACTCGAAGCCAAACGCCGAGTCTCAAAGAGTATACAGATGCCATAAAGAGTGTGGAACCAGCCCATTCCTGTAACCCAAAACCCCCAAAATTGCAAGCCCATACCCAAACCCATACATAAGAAATTAATAAATGATTGCAGTAGAGTGCACCTTCCACCTTCCAACTCCCACTTCTTGCTTTTCACTCTCCCTTCATAATCTCTGCTCTCCTCCTGCCTCAGTTTCAATTGATGTTGATGTTTTTCGTGGCCAGATCATCGGCATGATTGTCAGCCCTGGCTGAGTTTCTAGCGTCACAGCTTTGTTTTTGTCATTGGGTAATACCCATTGTCTCCCACACCTAGATCCATTGCCGTAAGGCCTGTCGATTCGTCGTCGTCCTCGGTTTCAATATGTCGGAATTGCTGGAGAAGACCTGTTTGGTGCATAAAGTTGACCACGTAGCGGGTGGCCGAGTATTAAGGAGGTTCAGTGCTGATAACACGATTTTTGCCTGGTAAGTCAGGCAGTGACACCTCATAGTCTCATGAATCTCAACATTATGCAAGATCACAATTCTCTGAGTCCCGTTCAAAGTTATTCTATTAAAATTTGCATGTAAAACATGTTAAGGGGCGTCCAATAACAAGTTTCTGGCTTGTAGCCCAGCCAACGGTGAGTTACTCATTGGCAAGAAACTGAAACCCAAGCTTAAACCGGCGCTTGGAACAGCAATGTGCTCGGGCTTGTTGTTAAGAAGTGCCAATGAAAAGTTTTACCTGGTAGATGGAGAAGGAGCCTTTTGATATTATTGCAAGGTTAATTAGAACGGATCTACAGCATAGAGTTCAAGAGGGTGAACTTGGAACAACCTTGGAAGGCGACACGATGTCTTTGATTAACGTGAGTTGCAGAAGTAGAGATTATAATTCACGACCAGTGTTGCCAAGTGAGTGCTCTGTCTTTAACAATACAACCAGCTGGTCCTATTCTAGGCTTGGCTGAAAGAACATATAATTATGCCAGGATATGAGTGAAAACACGGAAACGTAACGGAAAGGCTCAACAACAGCCTCTTTCAACCCTCAGGATTGTACAGGCAGTAGTCGTAATTGTTGACACGGTTACCTGCCCACGCCGGGAAAGCAACTGAGTTTCCAGAACCACCGAAAACTGCAAATGTGGCCAAAAACACCATCACCTGGGTGCCACCGTCCAGTGCAGCAGACAAAAGGTAATTCCACTTCGTAAACCATTGAGGTCGGTAACGTCGCAGATAGAATTGACCGAAAGCTCCCAGAATGTAGTAGCTGGTGACAGAAGCGTTCAGACCAACAAAGAGGTATCCAAGGTACCACAAAATAATAGATGTGTTGAGGTATGCCCAAATTCGCTGGCGGGGGAAGAAACGGTGCATGATGTAGAAGGGCAATGGAGCGAGGAAGCCAATCAAGAAAGATGCTGTGACCCATTGGTAGCGAGCACCAATAGAGAACATCTGGGGAGCAATAGACCAAGCAATGGCAAGAGTGTTGAATTGCTGGATTTGGGCGCCAGACCAAATGTTGGTTCCTTCGGCGGACTCGAGGATAGTTGCTTGATTTTGGACAATGCTGAAGACAAGTTAGACTAGATATCAATCTTGCAAGGTTTTTGACTTACGTTATCATCATGACATAGTTGAGAAGGGCCCCCATAACACAGCCAATGACTTGAGTGACAAACGTAGCTTTTGGTGACAGTTTGTTCTGTTGAGCCAGTTTCAGATCACGGAGAAGAAGTAATCCTTGCGTGATACCATTGTAGGTGTATGTGGTAAAGTACATGTTAGCTGGGATTTTGTTAGTGGAAAAATATCAAAATTTTGAAAGTAGCGGAGTGCATACCCAAGGGACGTCCAGGCATCATGTAACCCGCAAGCATTTGGAAAATCGGCTGCAAGTTGTATCCGAAGCCCGTAATGGCATACTGCGCTCCAAAGAAGACCATGAAAACGATAAGGAAGATGGTCGCGATAATAAAGCCCCACCACGGAAGAGTGGACTTCATCACGTATAAGCATACAAGACCAGTGATCCAGCTGGCAGCAAACACTAAGAAATACCAACTGCTCGGGACTTCCTCGTAGTCAAGCATCAACTTATAATGAGGGTCAATTAGAGGGTCCTGACGAATTTGCTCCTTCTCTTCCTCAGTGCGACCACCGCCGTGACGCCAGAACATATAAAGGGAAGGGTCCAAGATCTTCTTCAAATTGCTCATTGTCATCCAAGCCCATCCAAGGCTGATTTCAGCGTAATTCCAGAGGAACATGTGAACAATAGTGGCAGTGAGCCCAGCGTTGGATGTGATGAGATAGTTCACGTATGTTGCGGTAAGATAAGGCGCTCCAGCCTGCTCTATCAGAGTGCTGTTCACAGTGAAGTCTGCGTTCATGATTGAAGTCTCATCGTATGGGACAAAGTTGGTCGTGTTTGAGCTCTGGTCATAGAGGAGTTGAGACATGAAAGGGAAGTCCTGGGCTCTCCAAATGTTTCCGTAGTAAAGTGCCATGGAAAGGATAATACCTCCGAGATAACCGATGAGACTGTTGACCAAAGTTTGCAGCGGCATCCAAAGTGGTGATCCGAACCCGGCGATGTAATTCC
The DNA here is from genome assembly GCF_000769745.1 of Penicillium expansum. Taxonomy (NCBI): domain Eukaryota; kingdom Fungi; phylum Ascomycota; class Eurotiomycetes; order Eurotiales; family Aspergillaceae; genus Penicillium; species Penicillium expansum. Next base: position 11,330 of record NW_015971293.1, read on the forward strand.
AGTCAAAGCAAACTGACAGGAATCCCATGCCCTCGTTACCCTGAGAGCCTCCGAACAGGTTTGTGAAGACGGCGTTGTGTTGATCAGCCAAGCAGAAAATGGAAACCGCAGACAAAAGCGGGAAGATGTACTAGACGTTATCAGAGCCTGTATCGTGGATTCATGTGGTTGAGCAAACGTACCTCGGGGAACCACTCCCAGCAAAAGATTGCCGCAAATACGATCCAGAATACCTTGAATCTCTGTCTGGTCTCCTCCTTCGGCTTGTGCAGGGTCTCCATGACAGTCGTGATGGGTAGATTAATGGGGTACAGCATTGAGGTCGGGTTCACCAAAACATTCCGCATCATGCCTGCAACACCATATCCAATGAGTTGTGAAGAAAGAGTAATGAAGATTCCTGCAGCTTGATTAGGATATCCTCCGTAGTAGAGTTTTTGCACAGCCAAAGCTTCCGTTGACAAGGCCGAGACGGCTGCCGCTGATGCCATGAGGACTGCCGCAGTGTGCTCCTTTCGGTTCCACGGGAAAGGGTTAAGAAAACGGCCAATGACACCTCTTCGGGGGATGAAGGTAGACATGGCCGTACCCATAGTTTGAGCAAGGACAGTCAAGAACATGACCGAGACGTAAACAACCTGGGGCTTGAAGTACATGATTTCTTGCAAGACCGCTCCAAATGCGGACAATCCAAGACCTGATTTCGGGTAAGCGGACATGCTAAATTATCACAAGGGACACCGCAATGGAAGGGCTTACCAATGAAGAACATGCGGAAGGTCCATGGATTGAGTGTTGGGTCATCGTCGACTTGAATGACATGCGTGACAATCTCCTCCGCGGTTGTAAGGGGAGCTGCCCCTTTGGAGAGAGATTCGGAGTCGTCGTAACTCGGAAGAGGCACTTCCTGAATAGCACCGGTCTTATTCATATCTCCGCCCTTCTCCCCAAGTTTTTCGCTGATCATCCCCGCAGAGGTTTCGTGCTCAACCAGGCTATCTGGGTTGGTTGGCGTCGCCGCCATGTTGAGGAACTGACAAAGGTTGTGATGTCTCAGGAGTCAGAGGTGAGATGGGTTCATGCCAGGGTCAAGAAAAAATTGTCGGGTGGGGTCTTCTGATATATCTTTGATGAGCGACCAACGCAAGAAATGACATTCCTATTCTGGTTTCTAGTCTCCGGGGCTTAAGCACATGGTTTAGCCATGGAACCCAGCTCGTGGCGTGATAAGAGAGACTGATCTATAGTGTTTGCAGTGGGACTGGAACAAGCACTTGTCCTAAAAGAGAAAGTCGCCACACGCTTTAGATTCCCGCACTCACATGGCCTCAGTATCGCCGACGGGGGGCCGTGGAGCAGCATTCAAATGTATCGCTTTGACGCCGATAGCTATCTATTCTCATTAGCGATTAGTGTGGCGTCTGATTCGTCCGTTGTGTTAGAATAAGTTACTAAAAATGCTTATACGTAATGTGGATTCAACGCTAGCCTATCTGCAATCCCAAGGAGGAGGAGCGGGATCCGTCGGAAATGGGGCGAATTTGCAGGACTTGAACCATACCACACTCCATAACATTAAACCGTGGGGATACATTGGCTGTCTTATCTGCGCTTTGACCAAGGAGCACGCTACTAGAGTCCCAGGGAGCTTGGAGTGGGCTAAAACTAATATAACTAAACGACGGTACCCCGACGGAGTCCGCAACTTGGTTGAGATTCGATGAAAGGGCCATTGATTGGGATAGAGCTTTATCAACTTCTTTTCTCAATCACCATCATGACAAACCTGATTCCATAATTATTTTTTTTTAAATAGAGAGAACTAAGGTAGAGAAGGAGGGCAATCTATTGGATTAACGGATGCTATACCGAAGTGAAGTCCACTAATGTTAAGCTTTTTCCAGGCCCAGGTCCAGGTCCAAATCCTATTTCCCTTAAGCTAATCCAAGCATTTCCGTTCTCGGAATTAAGCACATTCAAGCATTTTTCCAAGCATTTCCCAAGCATTTCCCAAGCAATTTTGTTTCGGAAAAACTCCACGAACCCCGCAGTTGAAAAATAGCGTGACGTGGCCAAAGCGGCCCTCGTACGGAAGGCCCATTTCTGGTTAAAGCGGTCACATAGTCGTCGCCACTACTCCGTATTTCGTACCTCGTATTCACTTCCGAATACGACTCTTCACGTTCTTTACTTTCTCCTTGGTCTTTTAAGGCATCTAGGGCTTTGGAATTGAGGATTTCTGTGTTGTTACGCGACATATTTCTCTACCTCAGGCAGTGAGTGAGATATCAGGAACGGTTAATTCCATCTAAGTTTCGACTTTACCCATTTTTAATTGACAGGGTGGGGCTCGCAATCACCCTTTTCTGGCACTTCCTCCGACTGGCCCCGTGGGTGAACAAATTGCCCTTCACACATTTATCCTAGCGTCGAAGACACCATCCCGAGTCTCGTGCGGTTTTGCAGTAAACCCCAGACCGTCCCTTAAAAGCCTTCGAGGCAGTGACGGAAACTCTTACATTCCTTGCTCTGGCACATAATGGTGGCCGAAAATTTGGTAATATCGCAGATATGAGCAGTACAGTGCTAGCGTCTGTGTGGGCGCAGCTATTGAACCCAACTCGCCGAAGGCACAAGACATTGGAGTCGGAGTTCCGGGGAAATAAAAAAAGGCACCGTAGCACGAGTTTCCCAGTGTGGAGTCACCTAAGGCATATTGGGAATTCCAACCGCGGATATGTCTTAGTAGGACCAATCAGAAGTTGTTCAAGAAAAACCAAAGAGGGGCATTTAGCTTGCCTTCCATTGGATATCACAAATGGGGTTTCTCTTTTTCAGCATCGAGGTGATAATGGCAGCCATGGCGATACTCGAGGAGAATCTAATTGTCCAATCCTTTGATCTTGTCTTTCTCTGGTTCCCCATAGCCCTAGCCCCTTTGGTTCTAAGTATCATCTGCGTCGTGATAGGTCGGTAAGACACCAGAAAAATATTCAAGCTCAAACTTTATTTCATCTACTTCTCTCACATATCGTGTTTTCAGTTTAATAATCTCAGCAGACCATGTCCTGAAATCATGAGCTTCCATTCGGCCTGTGCTCATGATAATCTACCATCAAGGATTAGGATTTTATGAGCTTTGGAATCCATCCGAATTCAACGATCAAGTTACTATCTGTTTCATTCGGCTGGCACCCCTGACGTACAATTGTATAGAACCTCATTTCATCTAGAGTTTAGCAGCGTGATAGTATGTCCTCTTGGTCTTTAGTATCCTCCTATTTTCATCGCAGATAGATTCAATATCTGCATGAGCATGAAAAACATAGCTACTCTTTTCCAATGGCTTTTAGTGCGTGGGTTATCAGCTAAGGCGGGTTTCAGCTGAGGGAGACTCGCTAGGTCCTTAAAATCTCGCTTACATAAGCTCAACATCATTCCAAGGTTAAATAGATACTAGAATCCCTAAATTCCCTAAATTCTCTAAACCCCTAATCATAACGGGGCCCTAATAGAGAATACAGCGCTATAGAGGTGAAACATAAACGGGCGTCCACGGGTCTTCTTCCCGATTAGCTAAGTTGGCAGAACGGCCCCGTCTCCCTCAGCATTCTACGAGTCTCCTTCAACGAAACCCGCTCTTCGAGACCATCAAAAAGTACTTCACAGATGCATAGTATTCTTATTGTGGGGTCAGGTGCCCTTTTAGGTATAGACTGAGTCTGGACTGAGTGCTCAATAATGCCCCCACCTGGGCAGTGCTCCGATCAAAATCTGAGTAATCAGTGGACCTGACTAACATATCATGTGACTTAATATGAGTCGGACTGGAGTTTACTCAGCGAGCCTGACTCTGAGCGCCCTCATTAAAGCGGCGCCATCATAGTTCACCTCCAGACCCACAGCAACGGGTCAACTATCTATCCGGTGCATGCCAAGTGCTAAGATTATTCAACATGTCTCGGGTCTTTACCTCAACAGGTCGCAGAGATTTAATCAAGATGGAATCTCCGAGAGATCGTCAATTACTCGAAATGATTAGTATTGCGGGAAGGGTTTGCAGGATGTCTTTCAATACCAAGTTACCCCACAGACAACTACAACAATTTTATACAATTTTATACACAATATATATCATGGCACAAAACTCGCAATCTAACGCCTAGGAGAAGTTGAAGAACCGTATTAATTCCTTGTACATACATATATAGCTAAGCTCTTGCTGACCGCGAGTTATAGCCGTTAATTACCGTTATAAGGTTGACAGCATGCAGGTCCACGGTGGAGGCGTCCCCGCTGAGCCTTCGATCCTTATTTTGCTACCCATGGATATCATCTACTCACTCAACACAAAATCCACCACATTTCGACTCAAGGTATACTATAGGTGCCAGATGACTTATTGATCGGTCATTGTGCCAAGGGGGATTCTAACCTCTACATATGGAGTACAATTTCTGTGCGTATGATCTCAGGCTTCTTTCTCCCTACGTGTTACATTGTACATCACAGACAGGGGGAACGGGGTTGGGATTCTCAGGGGCTGGTTAGCAGGAGGCTGTTCGGGGTGATCATTTGAATTGAAAAAGATGGCTGTGAAGTCTAGCCAATGCGGCAAGTGACGATCATGGATCTTCACGAGGGACTGCAAAGTACAAGACAACACCCCTGAGATATGGACGGAGTATGCGCTCATATATTGATATCGGCTGTGTTTACGGGGCAGTATAGATGGAATTTGCGAACCGAATTGTACATGGGAAACCCATTATTGCTATTCTGCATATCAAATTATGGCTCGTCTTGATTATCTTCAAGAAATTCGAGTCCTCCAGACATGGGCTGATTTTTGTGGGCTCGAGCCTTGCCCAGCCTCAGTCTCAGCCACGGTCTTTGATTGAAGCCCCTACTGTATTATATACTTCCGCTGTACGGAGTACGTCGTACTCAATACCGATTAATTGTTTGAAATAATATTAGCGGATGAAGATCAATATTTTGATAAATACGAAGCGTGTTTGTGTATAAAATAACAGTGATAATTAGCTTCTTGTACAACGAGTGACCACGTGGACGGAGTAGTCATTGGGATCCAAGTCCTCAATTTACTGTCTAACAGCGTCGGATCCCAGCTGTGTTCCCCATCTCTTGGCGTTTTTAACTTTTACAACAGACTGAGCCAAAACACGGAGCTGGCAGCACTGATTTCGGAGATCAGGTGGCCGTTTGTTAATGATATTAAATATATCTTGGCCAAATATACTCCGTATGCGGAGTACTCCGTACTACGGACTACTTCCTTAGTGGGTTACAAATATTGAAGGCTTGCGTGCGGGCTATTGTGGGCCATTTGAAGGGTTGCATGATCAGCGACTTAACGCACACATTTGGAGCCTTAGTGTGTTAGCAATCTCTACTTCGTAAGACAAGGTAATTTGAAAGATATCGATCGTAATTGCAATGGTGTTACAAAATGATCGTAGATTATTGATGGCTGGTGGCCGGCCTCATGTCCTAAATTTCTGGCTAGGGGAGTGAGTGCAGAGTAGATCTTCAGTCCATCGATCACCTCATCGATCACTGTCATGCCTCCTATGCATAATATGTCGCATTGAATTGCATAAATCAGCCTCGGAAGTCCGAAGCTACATTTGCGATGAAGGCTGGGCACCGGAGACGGTCGATCCGACCGAAATCATTGTTTGATAAATCCATGATTACTCCGAAGAGTAAGTGTACAACACACAACATAAACCTCTCCGAGGTACGGAGTAAAAGTGAAAGAGATCAAGAAATGAACAACGGTGACCTTCTTTCACCTTCTATTGTGGGTTAGGCAAGGCAGAGAAGTACAGCTTACAACATACGCGTTAACAGTTATTAAAAGAACTTTGTTTTACCGGTGAGTCTGCCCCGAGAGCAGGCTGATCGTCCCCACTACACTATGGACAACCTTCACAATGACATCGTGTTCGTGTCTCGTAGTTACTGTGACTCGTGTATTATTAATTGCAGGGTTGGACGTGGTCATTACAAGCGTAAAAAGGTGAAGCTAATGAGGCCGAAATGCTGTAGCTCGGGTAGAACTATAATGCATGATATAGTGGTCCTAATAGAACTGAATACTGAATCGGATCAATTGAGAGAATCTACCCACCTCCCATGAATAATTATCCCGTGAGAAAATCCGAAAAGAGAAAGAAAATCTGGGCTTTGTCTGAGTGAGACCACGGCGAGTTAGACCTGATGCCTGAGAAACCAGGCCACAATCAGCCACCAGCGCCTCGGTTTTTGAACATTTCGATGCAACCCTACTCCGTACATATTACCTCGCCTCTTTGTTTGGCTTATTTTGTGAAACAGACAGTGTCCCACATGCTTAGCTCCAAAGTAATAAATTACTTAAGTTCAAGTCCGAATGTAATGAAGTGATAACGTGATAAAGTGCTGGATGCATGGATACCCGTCACACGCAATGAACCCCTGAAAGCATCTGTGGGAATCGTCCAGGTACCAGGGGACAAATTCAGGAACACAACACACAACCAACCGGAATTCAAATGTTCAAAGTCTCTCGTATCTGATCAACCACTTGAAGGGCCAGAAGGGGAGGCAAAAAAGACGAACTTAGCCATCGGAGTTCCACATGGATGATCCTAGCCTCCCCACATAGGGCCAATCACCAGCCCACGAACGGGGTGATGAGCGCTAACGAACACCAATGAACGCCATCATCAACTCAAAGGCCCAACTAGGTTCGCCCGCAGGGGCTTAATGGCATCTGAAACTGGCCAATGGCTCCATAACCAGGCGACCGGGTCCCCTCTTGGGCAGTGTTTCAGCCCTTACAGGTACTAAACCCTCTTGCGCAAGGCCCAAAGCCCGCTATTGGACCACTTTTACAGCCATCTCTGAACGTAATTCGATTCCGCTGCGGGCCTCGACTGATCACTTTACCAAACGAGAAATGAAGGGCAAAGGGCACACAGCTACTCGTGAGTACATATACTTTCGTTCCCCGTCTCCTCTTTTCTTTCTCTCGACCGTGCAAGCAGGGCTTCTTCCACAGTTCTATATCGTTTCTTTGTCGCTTCAATTTCGTCGTTTCCCCTCATTCCTTCTATCAAAATGTTCTTTCCTTCATTGGTATGTCCATACTTCTCATGAACCGGTGGTTGAGTGCGATATGGCCCACAGCTCCACCCCCAACCAACTATGGAACCATAGCTAATTTTGCACATAGATCCTGGCTGCTGGCAGCCTGTCCACTCTCATTCAAGCCATTCCTCATGGCGCGAAGCACCATCACTCTTTGCACCGTCGCGCTGCTGCTACCTATGCTGTCATGGGCGGTGACGGTGAGGCATCCGACGGATGGCCTACCATTAGCCAATGGTCGGAGTACGAGACTCTGTGAGTAGATCACCCCGAAACGCGAAGCATATCGTCGCGCTAAACATTTTTTTCTAGCTGGGGTCTCAACCAAATTCTGATTGCCGCATCATGCGACAACTCTGACGACGAAACAAGCGACATTAACACTAGCATCAAGTCGATCGCCAGCGAAACTGGCGTCGACGCTCGATTCATCCTTGCAATTATTATGCAAGAAAGTAAGGGCTGCGTTCGCGTCCAGTCCACCAACAACGGTGTTGAGAATACTGGTCTCATGCAAAGCCACGATGGCGAGGGCTCCTGCAATAAGGACGGTAGCAAAACAACCCCCTGCCCCTCCTCCATGATCACGCAAATGATCCAAGACGGCACCGCTGGAACCACCCAGGGCGACGGTCTCAAGCAGTGCTATGAGGCCCAAACCGGTGGTACTGCGGCCAAGTATTACAAGGCCGCCCGCACATACAACTCTGGCTCTATCGCCTCATCCGGCAACCTCGGCCAGGGCGGCGCAACCCACTGCTATGCCTCCGACATCGCCAACCGTGTCCGCGGCTGGGCCGGCGACGTGAGCGAGTGCGTTGAAGCTACCATTGGAACCATTACTAGCGGCGTAGAGTCGGCCCTCGGTGGGGACGACGGCTCGAGCAGCACCTCTACCTCAACCACTGCTGCGCAGTCCACGGAGACTGCTGAGCCTGTCCAGACCTCGTCCAGTGCTGCAGAGCAGCCTGTGACCACCGAACCCATTCAAACCTCCTCTGCTCCTGCCCAGGCAGCCGAGACATCGTCTGCCGCATCATCCGCCACATCCACTGAGACCACCTCTGTGGCACCTGCCCCCACCTGGACCCCTAGTTCGAACGTGCAAGTAGCCGCACAGACCACCACTCCGACTCCATCCTGGACGACCAAGTCTGCGCCAGCTGCAACAACTGCACCAGCAGCCTCCAGCTCAGCATCCGGAACAGCCCCTCTCTACCCCTACGCCTCCTCATCATGCCAGAAGTACTACACCGTTAAAGCCGGTGATTTCTGCGACAAGGTGACCGAAGCTGTTGGAATCTCGTTCCTAGATCTCCGCAGCTTGAACCCTGGCCTCGACGAGAAGTGCTCGGATCTGTGGCTCGGATATCAGTACTGTATCAAGGCTTAAGTGCGAGCCTCTGATTGATCTACTTTTGGATCTATCTACCTCCTTCTTTCACTGATTCCCAAGATCTTTTGGATCTACTTTTACCCTTCTTTCCTCTCCTTAAGGCGGTGCCTTCTTTGTATATAGCATGAGCTTGCTCTGCAAAAATTGGCTGTGGGCGATGCTGGCACCCGCCCATGGTCTTTTTACGATGAATGACACCAACAAACGCTTCTTTTACCACAATTCTTGGCTTTGCACAATCTTTGATCCTCGTAGAGTATGCGTAGACACATGGAATACCACTTTGGTGGGCTTAAGTCTAAATGGATAAGCATAGTACTTTTTGTAGTCGACAACACCACCCACTTGGAAGACTTGCACGTGTATTGCTCATTGCAGCAGTTCTCTGGCAATTCTCGTAAGGACTGTAGCAGTCCTGCTCTTGCAACGGAAGCGGTGAAAGCACATTCACACGTATTTGCGGTCTCTAGAAATGGGAATGCCCGAGTAGCTGTGATATTATTTAAAAACTCCATATCTGCCAATGGAGTGTTTTTTGAGTTTCCTGGCTTGTCGCTGGGTATTAATGTCATTGTGAGTTGGACACAAAGGCAGACAAAGAGTAACGCTTTGGCCGTGTAGAAAAAATGGAAAATGTGACAAAGCTATTGTTTCAATGAAAGCTGAGTGTCTCTGCTAAAGGCCCGAAATGAAAGAATTCAGTCGAAAATCCAGCATGGCTTTCTCTCTCTGATCTTCTATTTAAACAAACTTGAGCCCCGTGTGTCTGTTCATATTCGGCCATTGCAGTCAGCGATTTAATCTACCAAACAGTCACCAAGTTCGTCAAGAAACTCTCAATATGATGCAACCAGGTATGTTCAGATATAAGTTTGGGGGTCCAGGTCTTCCTGAGTGGGAGATGAGTGATTACGAATGCGTTTATTTTGTGACAGTGCATTTCCATGAGAGATACAGGAAATATTCCAGCGAAAAGCTCATGCAAAGTATGATCCGTCGAATCAAAAATGGGAACGCTGAGGTCAGCCTTAAGCCTCTCCATCGCCTCACTCCGCGGTGTATCTCAATGCCAGTCTATGGACCCTATGACGCCCCGAGTGCGGTCATTCTTGCAACCGCTAGAGAAGTTGCAGAGACGCGCTTGAATGAAATCCACCAAGGATTTGTGGAGATCGACATGGATCTTCTTTTCGGCGGTGAAAATTAGAATATCATGCTTCGATGTTTTTCGAACTTGATATTTTGGCTTGCAATATATGAATAAAGTCTTCTGCTTTTCTAATTCAATGTTCTTCTGTTGTACATCACCCGTAGTAAATAACTGATATATCGTACATTCTTATTCTGGCACTTTGATACTAGCAAAAAAGACATGCATTTAGTAAAAGCTAGTAGCTGTCTATCATACTCTAGAGTAGGACGACCACTAACTCAAAAGACCTACATCTTAGTCTAGGTAACTGTTTAATTGCAATTAGCAACAAGCGACACATGGGCTACTTCATCTATGAGTTCATACCATAATCATGATCCTCCTATCGTGTTAAATGTAGTATAAATAAACAATAGATATCAAGTTTTTAACTGAAGTTCTCCCCCTTCTACAGCCAGCCGAATAACCTCCTTGTTCAATCCCTCCCACCGAGTCCGTCCCTTGATAAACCAATATACGAAAGCAAACAAAGTAGTGGCACCAAATATTGGTGCCGCATAATTCATGTTCTCGCCAGTAACTGGCAACGCTGACGGGAATGCTAGCCACACTGTTACCCAGGCAGTATACACTAAAGCAAAGACATTGACCGGAAGTCCCCAGATACCCATATTCCAGTTTCCAAGGGGCGCCGCATGCTTTTGAAGCCGATTGTGCACCATGCAACTAATAGCAATAAAATATGACACAAAGAGGCCGATCGACCCGAGTGCAACGAACGCCCCAAAGGCGGCACCGTCGGCGATGTTCAAACACGCTAGAATCATGACAACGAGTACTGGAAGCCAAACGGCACGGATTGGGACGTTGTGCTTTCGGTCGATCTATCGTTCTTGTTAGCAAATATCTTCTTCGTCGTCTTTATAGTACCGTCTACTGCGGGTAATACATACATAACTAAACCACCGAGGTAGGGCTCCATCACGAGCCCACGCCCACGTCAATCTTGAGACAGACGCGATGCTCGCCAGGTTGACGGACAGCGAGATTACAAGTAACCCACTCACCATTGCGGTGGCGGCTTTCACGGACCCGGTTGCTTGCCGGCAGATCTCGATTATCGGGAAGCTGGATTTCTGGGCTTCCTCCACCGAGCCCATCGTGAAGAGCATGCAGATGACCATTGCGTATGCCAGGATACCGTTGGCGACGACGGTATAGAAAATAGACCTAGGAACGGCTTGCTTTGCTCGACGGACCTCTTCACTCATGTGTACTGCGCCGTCAAAGCCTGCAATACTTAGCTTGCTGTCTGTGCTTCTTCCAAGCATGTAATGTGTACGTACCAACAAACCCCCAGACAGGAGTCAGCAGACCTATGTTCCATGCGGGGAAGTTCGCCCAGCCCGAGGTACTTTGCGCGTGTAGAAAGACAAATTCTGGTGTGTGACGAGGTGCTAGAGCTGTGAACACAACCAGAAACACAATCAAAAGGCAGATGTGCAGAATACCCGCTAGCATTTCAATCCACGGAATTAGCCAAAATGTGTACATGTTCATCAAAGCCTCGACAATAAGCATGCCGACAATGATGAGAGTTATGTGCCATTGCTTTGGCTCGTACTCTGGGTAGTTCACGCTCGCTAGACCCTGGATCATTGTCGCAGTGGTGTTGGCAACACCGGCGAGTGTGGAGATCCACGCAAACCAGGTCACCCAACCTAGATAATGTTAGCCTTGAGCAAGGAAGTATTCCATAATTGACACACCCTGCATCCAAGTGATGAATTTTCTCTGACTCGGCGGTGCCAGGTAATGTGTCCAGTGATACTGAGCCCCGGCAATTGGTTGCATCGATGCCATCTCTGCTAGCGAGGCAGATTGAGCCATTGCACCGAACACCACAATCACTATACCCCAAGCCAAGGCTTCAGGTCCACCGTTTGAGAGCACCGTGCTCAAATTCCTACAGAGTGGTCGCGTTATTAGTGCGGAAGCACAACAAGGGATACAACTCTCATACAAAGCCTGAGTTTCCCAGCTCGACAAGTAAGTAAGTGAGAAAAAAAATATCTGGGTGAAATTGAAAAGTCGCTATCTACTGTCTCAGCTAGGAAAATTCCATCGAATTAAGGAATCGTACCTTAGGCGAAGCCTGCTCCGTGGGTCCAGTTCTTTTAAGCGGGCGGTCATAGGCATTGGAGACGTTTGCATCTCGATCTGGTGCAGCCTTTCCAACGACTTTATTTCCCCTCTCGAAAGAGAGCATCTCAAGGCGCTCCATTTGTTCTTAGCAGAGCAACAAGTCAGTCGATGACGGGAAACAAAATATTAGACAAGTCTCAAAGAAAGATCGGAGAAAGAAAAAGCAAAACTGGCATAAAGGCCATGAATCCAAAAACAAGGATTATGCAGAATCCTTGTCTTACAGTGGATCGTCCTTGTCTTGCCTGGATGGGATCGGCGTGTGCTGCAGCACCAGTATTCGGCCTGCTTTGGAGGTGGGACCAGAAGATGCACGGTTGTGGAACTTGAGATAGACCGATCAGTCGCAAGACAGGAATTATCGTGCTCGTGTGCCTCTGGTGGTGTGAAAGATCCAATAAAGAATCCGATATGAGGATACTCGGACAGTGGTTGGTTTCTCCATATATCATGTAATGTCTCTGCTAATCTACGGCATAAACATGATCTTGTTTAACGATATCCAACAAAAATCTTTCGACTGCCATGTCGTCCAGTATAACCGTTCTCCTACCGCCCCTCTTGCCTGTCACTGATAATGATCATAGTGCTTGGGTGATCACCGTGAGCACTATTCTACTTATTATCACTATCCTTGCGACAACAGTCACCTTGATATCTCGCATCCGCGTCTTGCGCAGAGTTTCCTGGAGTGATTCAACTCTATTTCTCAGCTGTGTAAGTGACTTTTCATCCACTGATTTCCTTCTCTAATCAATTCACTAGATCCTATTTATTCCTCAGACTGTGTTTGTGAATATAGCCAGCACCTATGGCATTGGTAAACACCGATATGCATTGAGCAATGCCTCATTTGAAAAGTATAGCAAGGTAAGAAGGTTAAGCACTTTGTCCAAATCTTGAGGCTATATTTTTAACATAATCAAGGCACTCTTCACTAGTCAACTCCTCGCCGTTCTTGTCTTAGGATGTTCCAAGGCTGCCGTTGCACTTCTAGTCCTATCTTTGCAACCCTTTGAGAAAATAACGCTTGCATGTAAGGTTGTTCTGGGCTTGATCGGTGCCTGGGCCCTGGCTGCACTCATAGCACTAGGGAAACAGTGCGACGAGCCCCAACCGTGGAACTCCAGCCCCGAGCGATGCGTGAACCAAGAAGCTTTATATATCGGTTTGGGAGGCATACACATGTTATTAGATGTGTTGATCATCGGGCTGCCAGTTGCTTTGCTACACCAAGTCCAGATAATACGGTGGAAGCGTCACCAAATCTCTGCCCTGTTTGCGATGCGGATCCTGTGAGTAGATCTTCAAGCACTAACAAAATTCATGTCTAACTCCATGCAGTGTTCTAGCCTTGACCATTGCTGGCCTACACTCACTTCCACCAATATATGACTCTAAGCCCCTAGATCAAACATGGCATACCCTCATGCCAGCCATCTGGCTACAACTAATCCTCAGCTCATCAATTCTCTGCACATGTATCCCAACCCTCAAACGTGTCCTCGCCGAGCTCCAGACAGGCATGATGGCCGGTGTGGTTTCAGACTTTTTTGAGCATTCCGTCTCGGGTCATACCAACTCGGGAGATCGATCAGCGTCCAAATTCGATAATGCCGTTGGGCAGAGATCGGGATCGGGATCGGGATCGGCGTCTCGCTCCCCAATTCTAAGAGACTCGCTAGATGTCGAGCGCGTGGACAGCCAAAAGAGCCTGCGCGAAAATGCCATTGTGCAAACGATCGACTACGAGGCCTTTTACGAAGGGCCTGGTTCTTCTAGGGCCTCATCTTCCCATGGCTGTGAGAGCGATGCTCGGAGCACATATCCACATGTTGAAACCTCAAAGCGACTGGTGCTCAAAGGTTGAGATTATTCCTGAGAGAGTATATCCACTCTTGTGGATATATTTATTTGTGTAGAAGTTGCGCCATTATATCCCCAATTAGATTATGTTGCGTTTAGAGCGTATATATTTTTTCGAAGTATTCCGCCATCAAACTATGTAGATCAGTCAATATATAGATCTCCTTTGGAAATCTTGGATGATATCTCATTTCTCCTGTATAAGGTTACAAGTGAGGTGCGAGATACGACTGGAGCATCTGGTGCCTACATCGTATTCCCCAGAAGGTCTCCTTTTTCGCCCCCTATGGGGCTGTGGATATCAAGTCTGGGACCGGCAATTGATGTTCGTCTCGGGTAGGTTCTGTGATGAATAAATGAATTTACACAGAGTAAATCCGTTTTCTGCCATTTAAAAGTTTATCCCAGGAACTAACCACATTGAGGTAATTTCTAAATGATTCTCAGTGAGCAATATTGACTCACGGGAAACGGGGACTTGGTGGGGCGATTGGTTATATATCCACTCGAGCGGAATAGAAAAGCTTAAGAAGGATGCTACATGCTAAAACTGCTTTTTTTGTTTTGTTTTCTAAACAATGACAGACCACGTTCTTGATATCCTGGGCCAAACCCCGGACCTCTACAAGCTATACACACAAATATGTTCCATTTATCGTGTCCCCGAGACATCTTCTCATGACACCATCATCGATACTCTAAGAAACGGACTTGACCGACTGGCAAAAAGTTTCCCATGGCTTACTGGCCAGGTTATCAATGAGGGCGCAGGGGATGGTAATACGGGTATCTTCAAAATAACTCCCCTCGAAAAAATCCAGCTCGTGGTGAAAGATCTACGACATGACCCCTCCGCACCGACAATGGACGGGCTTCGCCAGGCCAAGTACCCTTTTACCATGCTCGACGAGAACGTAATTGCTCCTTGCACGACTCTAAACCTACCGGGGAATTTGCCAAGTATCACGACCGAGTCAGCATTGGTGTTCTGTGTCCAGGCGAATTTTATCGAGGGCGGTTTGATTCTCACGCTGGTCACTCAGCATAATGTCATGGATATGATTGGCCAAGATTTCATCGGCGGATTGCTGTCCAAGGCATGCCATAATGAGCCTTTCACAAGCGAGGACCTTGCAGTCGGGAACATGGATCGGAGTCATGTCATTCCACTACTGGATGATTCGTACACCCCGGGCCCTGAGCTCGATCGCCAGATTGTGAAACCCCCGCCAAGCGTCAAAGATATTGTCTCGGATCCTGTTACACCCCTAAAATCTACATGGGCTTACATCGAACTCTCTGCGGCACAGCTTGGCTCCCTCAAATCTCTCGCCACGAATACATTGCCCGCCTCCACGGACTTTATCTCTACGGACGATGCTGTCAGCGCTTTTATCTGGAAATCCATCGCCCGTGCCCGGGCTTCTCGCCTGGAACCGACTTCTAAATCGATGTTTACGCGCGCAGTCGACATGAGACAGCGTTTTGGGTTCCCCCAGGGCTTTCCAGGTCTCCTGCAGAATTTGACATACAACACCAACACTATCCAGAAACTATCCGAAGAGCCCCTAGGTATCGTTGCCGCCGAGCTTCGGTCCCAGCTCGATCCCAAGAAGAATGATCTTGTATTCAATACACGTGCCCTCGCTACAGTTCTTAGCCGCTCGGCTGACAGGACCAAGGCGTCTTTTACTGCCACAGTCAATGTTTCATCGGATTTTATGCTTAGTTCGTGGTCGAGGATTAGCTGTTATGATCTCGATTTCAATCTGGGATTGGGCAAACCCGAAGCTGTGCGAAGACCACACTTTACCCCCTTTGAAGGCTTGGGGTACTTGATGCCTCGATCAGCTGCTGGTGAAATGCCTGTTGGTATCTGTCTGAGAGATGAAGATTGGGAGCAGTTAAAGGTAGATGGGGAGTTTACTAAATATGCTGAGTATATTGGATAATATATTTTTTTTAAAGGCATGTGAATAATTATCAAAATGATCTAATAATACCCATAAATATATCCATGGATACTATCCAGGTACATAGTTGAGGGTATCGTAGCATCCACTGTCGATCACCGTCTCCGCATTCCGTCGTCTCCGCATTTGGGAACTTGGAAGAGTCTCCTTCCTTCACTTCTCACCCTCTCTGCCCTTTTACTCGATTCCTTGCGATAATACTACTTAGGTTTACGTTAAATTATATCAAAACGTTATTGTTTGTTGTCTCTTCTTCCTAACCTAAAACCGTCAACATGGGTGGGGAAGTTCCCTTTCGCCCCGCTCCTCCAGCTTTACCCCAGTTAGCTGAACACCCGGTCGGCCAACGTATCAAGAAGATCTACACCGATCGTTTGAACCAGTTCACATCGAACGGCCAGTATGAAGGCCAAAACCTCGTCTCAAAGTATCACGAAGCCACAAACTCGGACGAAGATCATGTCAAGCTCTCTGTTTACTCGGTTCCGGACCTGCAGCGACCAACCTTCAAAGAGGCGACCGCTCAGGAATTCAAGCCAACTCACATAGGCGCCTCTTTTGGTCCTAGTTGGTCCACGCATTGGTTCCGTATTCACCTCACAGTACCCGAGGACATGCTCCAACGGGAGCATCTAGAGTTCCACTGGGATGCCAACAACGAAGGTTTGATCTGGACAGAGGACGGTCATCCGCTACAAGGCTTGACCGGAGGTGGAGAACGGACCGAGTTTATTCTCCCCAAAGATTGGTGCGATGGAAAGCAGCATACCTTCTATATTGAAATGGCTTGCAATGGCATGTTTGGCAATGCTCCTGGTGGCGATTCGATCCAGCCACCCAATCCCGATAAACACTTCACGCTCAGCACGGCACGAATCACTGCGATAAATCTAGCTGCCCGAGCACTTTACTATGATTTCTGGATTATTGGGGATGCCGCCCGAGAATTCCCAGGTGAGTCGTGGGAGTCGCATGAAGCCAATGTCGTGGCCAATTCTATCATCGATACCTTCATTGCCGGCAATGGAAGCAATGAGTCTATCAACGAGGCGCGCAAGATTGCTAGAAAATATCTTGGCAACAAAGTGGATTCGTCCGATGTGTACGACACACACACACAGCCAATAGTTTATGCAATTGGCCATTGTCACATTGATACTTGCTGGCTGTGGCCTTGGGCTGAGACTAAGCGAAAGGTAGCACGGTCGTGGTCTAACCAATGTGATCTGATGGAACGGTATCCTGAGCACCGTTTTGCCTGCTCTCAGGCTCAACAATTCAAATGGCTTAAGCAGTACTACCCATCCGTCTTTGATCGCGTGAAGCGATGGGTAAAGAAGGGCAACTTTCAGCCTGTCGGTGGGAGCTGGGTCGAGCATGATACAAACATGCCAAGTGGAGAATCGCTGGTAAGGCAGTTTTTGTATGGCCAGCGATTCTTCGAGGCAAACTTCGGTAAACGAAGCACAACTTTCTGGTTGCCAGATACCTTCGGGTACTCTACCCAAATCCCTCAGATATGCCGCCTGGCTGGGATGAGCCGTTTCTTCACCCAGAAGCTCAGCTGGAACAACATCAATAACTTCCCTCACACTACATTCCAGTGGGTTGCGCTTGATGGCAGCCAAGTCATGTGCCACATGGCTCCTGCCGAGACCTACACGGCTGAAGCGCATTTCGGCGATGTCAAGCGCAGTGTTACTCAGCACAAGTCGCTAGATACAGACAAGACATCCCTACTTGTATTTGGGAAAGGTGATGGAGGTGGTGGCCCGACCTTTGAGCACCTCGAAAAGCTGCGTCGCTGCCGTGGTCTCAGTGACCAGGTTGGCTTATTGCCCCGAGTCCAAATGGGCGAGTCTGTAGATGACTTCTTTGCAAAATTGGAGGCAAAGGCTGCGTCCGGCACTGATTTTGCCACCTGGTACGGCGAGCTCTACTTTGAGTTGCACCGTGGTACATACACCACTCAGGCAAACAACAAGCGCAATAACCGCAAATCTGAGTTTTTGCTGCGTGAGATCGAGCTTCTTGCAACCTTTGCCACCATCAATGCTTCCCGTGGTGGATATAAGTATCCCAAGAAGGAAATTGACGAGATGTGGGAAGGAACCCTCCTTTGCCAGTTCCATGATTGCTTGCCGGGTAGCTCCATCGAGATGTGCTATGACGACTCAGACAAGTTATATGCCGAAATCTTTGAGACGGGAGCCAAGCTGCGAAAGAATGCCCTCGAGGCTTTGGGACTCACCGGTGATGCCAGGAGTGAAAATTTCATGGCTCTCAACACCTTGCCATGGCCACGCTCAGAAGTCGTTGCAGTTCCTCCAGCAGTGTCCGCGTACAATGGATCCAGATACGCTGTGGCTGTTGGTACAACTGGAGTGATGCAAATCCAGCCGGCTGACTTCAAAACAACCACTTCGGTGACCGTATCCGAGATCAAATCTGGTGTCTTCCGGATGGAGAACGGTAAGCTCAGGGTTGATGTTCAGGATGGGGTTATTACATCCTTATACGATGTGGAAGCCGATAGAGAGATCGTGGCAAAGGACCGCAAGGCTGGCCAGCTAGTCATATTCGATGACAAGCCTCTTTACTGGCAAGCATGGGACGTTGAGGTGTTCCATCTTGAATCACGAAAGGAGTTGCCCGGGGGCAAGACGACCATTTTAGAAAATGATCCGCACCGTGTGAGTGTCATGACTGAGACGCAGATCAGCGACAAGAGCTGGATCAAGACCACAATTAGCCTGTCGGCATCCATATCCGATGAGCCCTCATACGTGGAAATGGAAAGCGAGGTGGAATGGCAAGAGACTATGAAATTCCTCAAGGTCGAGTTCCCAGTTGATATCACCAACACCGAAGCATCCTACGAGACCCAGTATGGTATCGTCAGGCGCCCGACCCATTATAACACCAGGTATGCACCGACCTTCCACATACTTCACAACGATACTAATTACTCTGCAGTTGGGACATGGCCAAATTCGAAGTCTGCTGTCACAAATGGGCCGACCTCTCCGAAAACGGCTACGGAGTCTCCATCCTGAATGACTCTAAATACGGTTTCGCAACATGCGGTAACCTGATGCGCCTTTCGCTGCTCCGTGCGCCCAAGGCACCAGACGCCCACGCTGACATGGGCCGCCACCACATTCGCTATGCAATTCTTCCCCACGCTGGTGCCCTCGATGCCCGAACAATCCGCGCGGGCTTCAATTTCAATAACCCACTCGTAGTTGAAAAGGCCAGCCCTAAAGCCTCTGCTTCCAATGCCCTGTTCACATCACTGTCTATCAAGGGTGCGCCATCCTTGATTCTGGATGTTGTCAAGCGCGGCGAGGATGATGTTGATGTTTCGTGGGATGGTACTCCTACCCGTCCCGGGAAGAGTGTTATTCTGCGTGTCTACGAATCACTTGGTGGTAAGGCTCGTGGTACCATTGAGACCACACTGCCTGTGAAGAGTGCTTTCAAGTGCAATGTTCTCGAGGATAATGAGAATGACGGGCTTGTTATTGCCGCCAAAGATGATCGTTCGGCGATCAAGATCGAGTTGAGGGCATTTGAGGTCGCTACGTACCGACTACAGCTGTGATTATAAGGAACATATTTGAGTGGCAGCTTTGAACCAGACCCATGGAGTATCACAAGGCACCCATAGTATGTACCTACCTCGCGTCGCACTCAATCGGAAGCAAGAGAACAAATGATATATCCGACAACGCTGTAGTCTGTAGTCTGTATAAGTTCGTGATGTACATGATATCCCATCGTAGGTGTAATAAGACAGATAAATCCCATTTCCATTTCCCGCTACGCCCAACACAACTCCTCCCAGGAGTCGTGTGAAAAGACAAACCAACCAACTCCGAAAAAGCCAAGCAGATGCAAGACGGGCGCAGATCATAAAGAGGAGTGAATCTCTCAAAAAGATTCAGTCTCTCCCATAGCTGATCTTCAGCCGCTTAACGGAAGGCTTGTCCTCGTCAGAAATATCCTCGGTCTGATTCTTGCCCTTCGTATTCTTCGACCCGCCAGTCGCCTTCTTCTTGTTTTTTGAGGAGCCATTCGAGCTCTTCATCCCGCTGGCGGAAATCGACAGCGGGTCAATCTTCATGGACATGCTGTTTCCGCCAGTCGTAGAGGTCGGTGTCGCTGCGTGGGAAGGCGTTGTTTGTACAGAGGAAGGACCGGGGGAATCCTGTGGACACAACAATAATCATTAGTCCCCATTTCAAATCAAAAACACCATACTCAGCATCCAAGGCAAGCATTTAGTTCCTTGTTTGGGTCGTTTCTGCATACCAGCATGTAACTCGCCGAGCTCCGCGAGAAAACTCGATCCGATTCCGTCACCTGCGCCTTTCGCCTCGATCCGGCCATGCTGCCACCCAAACCCAGTCCCGCGGCGCCGAGACTCGACCCGCTCGCGGAGCCTTTGATGTAGTTGTCGAAGCCCTTGATGATGTTTCCAGCGGTGGTTTCTTCCAGATATGATTGTTCGAAGCGGAAGATTTGGTCTTCAAGTTGAGCCTGGGGCAAAAGGTGGGTTAGCAGCACATCACGGTAGAATGGTATACACATCTATGGGTGGTCATTTCGCGACGGTGCAAGATTGGAGAATATGCTTGCGCAGCGAAAGAACAAAATTCCAGAGAGTGAACCACGTACGGTCCCTGGAGGACAAGAACGCGCGAAACTGCACTCACCATGCTCTTATCCATTAATCGCTTTTTCTGTAGTGTGTCTCTCAGCTCGCGGCGCAGTTTCTCGTAGTATGGTAGCCCGCGACTCGCGGCATTCTGATCCGCAGGCGCATTCGGTGCCCCTGTTGTTGCGCCAGCTGTGGGCGCCGCAGCTCCGGTGGTCGCGGACGCGGTTGTTGGAGCTGGTGCAGTATCTGCCATAATTGGAGGGCGGGAACGCAATGGGTAGAATATTGATTTTACGTCAAAAGGACGTATCTCATGCGCAGAAGAGACGAAATGAAGTTGAGATCGGGGTGGAAATTGTGTCAGTGCGTAGTCAATGACCGCGTTGGGGATCGAGAGAGTTATAGCCGGTTGGAGATCTTATCAATGTTTGTCTTGTTTGCATTCCCCTCCTTGATCGTCGGTGATGTGCTTTGTTTGTTCTCTCGCTTCGTACCACCTACGGTCTTACGAGTATATTGTCATTTTATTTTGAGACGTAAGAGGTCTCTTATTGCTGTTCTCGCATAGCTATTTACGACTGTTCAAGATGGACCACTCGATGCACACGGGCATGGAGCATGGTGATATGGGCCACGGGGGTATGGGCCACGGCGATATGGATATGGGTGGGAAATGCAATATGAATGTGAGATATAGCCTTCGGTCTACTTTGATCTCATACTAATGTTGAATCTTTGTATCGTAGATGCTGTTCACCTGGTCGTCCGAGAATTTGTGCATTATCTTCCGCAGCTGGCATATCACCGGTCCCTTTTCCTTCCTCTTGTCCCTCATCGCTATCGTTATCCTTACTGCTGGCTACGAGGGAGTACGGTCAGCGACTCGGAAATACGAGGCTGCCCATGCACAGCGGCTAAGTGCGTTCCTGGGCACTACTGCCACTACTGGGGGTAAGTGATTTACTCTTTCCGTGGGTCAATCGTTTGATATTGGAGATATGATAGGGAGATGGTATACTCTGAATGAGCAAGCTTCTTATTGATGCCTTGGCTCTCTGCAGACGCTGAGATCGCGGACCCTATCATTGCCAACGGCCTGGCGGATGCAATCTACAACAATCACCACGAAAGCTCACCACTGCTTGTAGGAAGCGAGAACAGAGCTGCACTGGCGCGCAAGGGGAAGCTTACCATGGCGGCTTTGTATGCCATCCAGGTGTTCTATAGTTTCTTCATCATGTGAGTGCCTCCTAGCAATTCCTCTAGCCTCGTCCTGGCTTGCTGACTTGGTGATTTAGGTTGCTCTTCATGACGTATAACGGGCAGGTCATGATTGCGGTTGCAGTGGGCGCGTTCGTTGGGTACTTGGCTTTCTCCGAAGATACGTCAGCTGCAAAGACAATCGCGTGTCATTAAAGGATCCAATCCGGGGCATTGACAAATTTGCAGACTCAGAGGCAGGCGTAGAAGACGACCAGTATGCCAAATTTTGAATTGGGTTTGGGATTGGAGTGGATGGATTTGAGAGCCATTTCCGGCGGAGAACGGTGCTGGTTTGTGGTGGCGACCTCGTTGTTTTGTGGTTCCATCAATCTCTCTTTTTTGCAGTAATAGTTCATGGAACTTCAACATCACTCCCATCATCACCAAACCCAAAACTGAACCCACCTCCTTCAGTCTCTTGCCCATCAGGGGTGTCCACTGTTTTCCCATGAACAATATCCTCCCACTTGCGCTTCTTGCCTTCGGTCTTCTTCTGCAACTCGTTCCAAGCCTGCTCTAGTAGGTCGGGATATGCCTCGCGCATACCGGTCATAAACCGCTCACATGGATTAGCCACGTTCTTCCGGAATCCAGACACCTGGTCCGGCTTGTTAGACAAGAAATCCAAGGCAGCACCGAGATGGCCCCGGGGAATAAAGTTCTGCGTAATAGCGATCGACGGCTCCAAGTTCACGACCAAATGCCACCACCCAGACGGAACGTGTAAGATCTCACCCTCGCCGCAGATTCCTTCCACGCAGCCCGGGGTCCGGCGTGCCTCGGCATGGAATCCCAGTAGCCATTCGGCAATGCTCAGCGGAGAAGTCACCTCGCTCTGGTCATCCGACACAAAGACACCTGGGGGCGGGGGCTGTTTCGTGCTGGACGGGAACATGATCCAATATTTGGGGCCACGTAGGACGGCATTCCATGCGCTGGTGGCATTGGGGTCTTTGTGGAACTTGCTGCCGGACCGCTCGGGACCAATAATTAGCCACTGATGATCAGGGCGGTCGTCGCCAAGCACGGAGAAGAAGTCTTCAGCGAAGCAAGCTGGGGGCCAGTACGATGCGTCGGGTGTGGTTTCTGGAGATCCGACGGACAGTCCCATCTTCGAGACGAAGGACCGGTCGAATAGGTACAGCGGGCTCTCGTCAGAGTTGTCT
Source organism: Penicillium expansum (assembly GCF_000769745.1). Classification (NCBI taxonomy): domain Eukaryota; kingdom Fungi; phylum Ascomycota; class Eurotiomycetes; order Eurotiales; family Aspergillaceae; genus Penicillium; species Penicillium expansum. The sequence goes on from NW_015971293.1 coordinate 34,173, forward strand.
GCCATATAGTCGCCGTAAGTGCGCATGGCCCAGTCGACGGCTTCGGCACGGAACTTGGTCTTCCCGTATCGGGCGAGCAGTGACCCAACGGTCCAGTTCTTGTATGCTGGCCAGGCCTTGACAGGCTCAGTCAAGATGAATGGTCGGTCGGTCCACTTTGCTTGGAATTCCTCCGGTGACAGGTCTTGAAGTCGTGCAATCTGGTTCCGCGCCGGGATCTTGGAGACATAGGGGTCGAGTGAGATGTGTGCGCAGTTGAACGGCCGGTATAGAGAATCGGAGAATAGCTGGGAACAGTCCACCATGGGCACTTTAGAGGCAGGGATATTGAGATATGTTGACCGCCATGTTCCTCGCCATGTGAAGTCTTCTCTTGGGTCACTGCAACCAGACTTAGTATGGATATCGTTTGTGTTCATTGGGAAATTATTATATTATAGATAAGGGTAGGGCTCAAGAGCAAAACATCACTCGGATCTACATAATTCAACTGGATCTGCAGGCTTGTAGCTTACCGAACAAACAGCGCCTTCCAAAGTTCTTCAGCCCGGGTAAATGCATAAAAGGCCTTGCATGTCCGCCCGATTCTCAATAGGCTTGGCCCGTCGAAGCCCTCCAACAATAAGAGGATTAGTTCGTCTGGTAGATGTTGGAAGGTGCCTATGGCGTTGCGAAGACTCCAGGTAGCCAACAGAGCATTCCCACTTGGTTTCACGCCTAGTGGGTGAGAGGGAATGGCCTCCCTTATTATCTCTGCATCTTGTGGTGATGGATGACTCGGCAACGACGTGATGTCAGGCATGATCTGAGATTGGCACTTTTAGGGCTTCAAAGATGGTTTTTTAGTGGCGACCTAGCCCAACTGGAAGGTAGTTCACCAAGTAAATGGGAACAAGAGAAACTGGATTGACAAAACCAAAGAAACAGATTCAATCAATAATTTTCACCACACCAATCAAACCAAAAAACAAAATATAATCAACAAGAGGATGTTTTGATGTTCATCTCGCCCACTCTAAACTCGCTTGGGCTTGGTCACACCTCAATATGGAAAGCGGTGGGATAATGCCCCGTAAAAAAAAAAAGCGTAGCAAATGGCGCCGCGGTTGTGGCCATTCGATTTTTTCGCTTTTCTTCTCTTCCTCTTCCCACCCCATTTGTGAATTTCACATCCAACCCCTTTTTTCAACCTTTCCTAGTATCCTATAAAAAGACTCTTTCATAAAGAGTCTGAGGTACTAGAAGTCAACTTTCCCACGCAGCGAACCTATACAAGTTCGCTAAAACTACCCCACCACACCGATCACAGCCAACGCCTGTGATCTTTTCTATCAAACCGCAAATATGGCTGACAAGGGTCTTGAGGATCTTGCCGAGGGTATGTGCTACATTCCCGTCACTTTTTGATTAAAGACCCGTTACTTGGCTTTTGGCTTTCGCTGGAAGTCGCAACCGCGATCGCATTCAGTCTTGGGTGGCGTCGGATATGGAAGGCATTATATGAATATGGAGGCTAACATTGCAATTTTTTTCTCTCAATAGGGCAGATCGAGTCTAACTACGATGAGGTCACCGACTCCTTCGACTCCATGGACCTGAAGCCCGAGCTGCTTCGCGGTATGTACCCCTTCGTCTTATCAGGTGGGGTTGAAAAAAAAATACTAACAGTGGGATACCAGGTGTCTACGCTTACGGTTTCGAGCGTCCTTCCGCCATCCAGCAGCGTGCTATCATGCCCATCATCAAGGGTGAGTTTTGCTTTATTCCAAGCCCACTTTTAAAATTCGCGCCTAACCTCTGAGGTCAGGCAACGATGTTATCGCCCAGGCTCAGTCCGGTACCGGTAAGACCGCTACCTTCTCCATCTCCGCCCTGCAGAAGATCGACCCCGAGGTCAAGGCCTGCCAGGCCCTGATCCTTGCTCCCACCCGTGAGTTGGCTCAGCAGATCCAGAAGGTCGTTGTCGCCATCGGTGACTTCATGTCCCTCGACTGCCACGCCTGTATCGGTGGTACCAACGTCCGTGAGGATATGAACGCTCTCCGCGCCGGCCCCCAGGTCGTTGTCGGTACCCCCGGCCGTGTCCACGACATGATCCAGCGCCGTGTTCTGTCCACCACCGCCATGAAGCTCTTCATCCTCGACGAGGCCGATGAGATGCTGTCCGTAAGTTTTTTATAATTGATATGATGTGTATCAATCGGTTCTAACTCTTTTTTTCAGCGTGGTTTCACCGAGCAGATCTACGACATCTTCCAGCTGCTTCCCCAGTCTACCCAGGTCACTCTGCTCTCCGCTACCATGCCCCAGGATGTCCTCGAGGTCACCACCAAGTTCATGCGCGACCCCGTCCGTATCCTTGTCAAGAAGCAGGAACTTACCCTTGAGGGTATTAAGCAGTTCTACATTGCTGTTGAGAAGGAGGAGTGGAAGCTCGACACCCTCTCCGATCTCTACGAGACCGTCACCATTACCCAAGCTGTCATCTTCTGCAACACCCGCCGAAAGGTCGACTGGCTCACCGACAAGCTCACTGCCCGTGATTTCACTGTCTCCGCTATGCACGGTGATATGGAGCAGGGCCAGCGTGATGTTATCATGAAGGAGTTCCGTTCCGGTTCTTCCCGTGTCCTGATCGCCACTGATCTTTTGGCCCGTGGTATCGATGTCCAGCAGGTTTCCCTGGTCATCAACTACGATCTCCCCGCTAACCGCGAGAACTACATTCACCGTATCGGTCGTGGTGGTCGTTTCGGTCGCAAGGGTGTTGCCATCAACTTCGTCACCGCTGACGATGTTCGCATGCTCCGCGAGATCGAGCAGTTCTACTCCACCCAGGTTGAGGAGATGCCCATGAACGTGGCTGACCTCATCTAAACACCCTAACTCTTGACGTCTTGATGCGGTTTACGATCGCAGAATCTGCGTTAAAAGTGGCTTTCTGCGTTTCCGCCTGCAGTGTGCCGGGGAAATGATTGGGGCTATGCTTCCGCATATTGAGTCGACAAGTCGACGCCCCGGCCATTCCCCCGGCCCTTGCTATGGTTTCCTATGTCTTGCACCAACGGAGATGAGACATGTTTGCGTTCACCTCTTGCTGCTCCGTTTTATCTTATTTTTTATGCATTTCCCTCTGTTTTTCCCTTGTCTGTATCTAGCTCGCTCTTGTTGGTTAAGGATGCTGCTTCTTCTCGTACTTAATCAATAGACCGGGCCAAAATGTGACTTGTTCCTCAGGGCGTCGTCCTTGAATGATATTAAAATACGTATTCTGTTTATTGAATATATATACCTAGGGTAACTATCACCAGCTTGCCCCCGGTTGATCAGTACCTGTTGTCTAGATTCCGTAATATTAGTTATTCTTTCCTCTCACAAGTGTGTGAGGACCAGAGGGACACAAGCGCAATTGATGTCTGTTTGACAGCCATTGGGCCCATCATCTTGAGGCCCAAAGATTTGTCGCCCGTAGCCCAAGCTTCATCACGAATTGGAGAATGAAGCCCTAGTTTCTGAGGCCCCCAAGATTTTACAAATTCAGTATACTCTCATGAAACGGAACCTTCCCGGTCGGTCGTAAGTAGGAGCCACATGTTCCGAACTTGCAAGCAAGGCCAGAGGGGGTCATCCGGGCCTTCTTCAAAATCGCAGCTCTCTAAATCTCAGAAGCGAATATGTCAACGCTTGGAATGTGCCTCTACATTGACAATTATCAGGCCTTTGAGCTTTTTCAATATCTTTGCACTCAATATCTCTCACTTTATTTGTCTTTTATAGATATTGAATTCCTCGGAACATGTTCCGATGCTCGGACAAGCGAGCCGATGGTTGTGGCTCAATGTGGAAACTGTTGATATACCAATTCACAAATAACGAAAGCCGTATTTTAATAAACAGACTGTGGTGCTATTGGGACTTTTGTGCGAATAATAACCCGTGTACTTCGACACTCGAAGTATAAAATTCAATCAAACACAATATATATCGCGAATCATACACGTAGTAGTGGAGGTTAATGTATTGTTGAATAGTACCCTAATTGATCATCATTGAATTCTATACTCCGTAGTGTCAGATATATAGATACATATAAAGATACATGTCTTTCTCTCTATTTTCTTTAGCATGCGAAATAATGCTCTACATAGTGGGTAAAGATACAAGCGGTCGGCGCAGAAACCCGCCCAATTCTGGAGTTCTCCGCATCGTTCGGAGAACACCCGAACCTCCGATTAACCCTCCCCCACGACTTCTTTCCTTGAGTTCTCTTCTTTGTCAATCGCATAGCTCCAATTCCCTCCAAAATGGCTTCCATCCGCGCCAACTGCCGCAAGATTATGTGTATCGGCCGTAACTATGCGTGAGTCTCCCTGTCTCCCCGCGCCATATTTCCCTCACGAGTTCCGACAGCGGCGCCGCTTTCTCTCCCTCTGGGCCATAATTGCTAACAGCATGGATTGATACAGCGATCACATTACCGAGCTCAACAACACAGCCCCCAAGCAGCCATTCTTTTTCCTCAAGCCCGCATCATCCATCCTCACCCCCGGTTCGGGTCCCGTCCTCCGTCCCAAGGGCGTCAGCCTGCACTATGAGGTCGAACTGGGACTGGTGATCGGCAAGACCGTGCGCGATCTCGATCCCAACGACGAACAGGCCGCATTGGACGCGATTCAGAGTGAGTGCAGCATGCGATCCGGATCTGAATGGGCATACCGCATTGTACACCACATCGGTGGACTAAGGACATGGGATCAAGCAGCAAGTCGCTAACAAAACAAAATCATTGTGGTAAACAGGTTACGTACTCGCCATTGATATGACAGCCCGCAACGTGCAAGATGAGGCGAAGAAGAAGGGCCTTCCTTGGTCCATCGCCAAGGGCTTTGACACCTTCCTCCCTATCTCGCAGGAGATCGCCAAGTCGCGCATCCCTAACCCACACGACGCATTCCTGCGCCTGAGTGTTGGCCAGAATGAGCGTCAGGCTGACTCAACTAGCCTGATGCTGTACCGCATTCCCCAGCAGCTTGCGCAGATCTCACGCGTCATGACGCTGGAGAAGGGTGACATTGTTCTTACCGGTACGCCCAAGGGTGTTGGACAGGTCAAAGCGGGTGACGTTATGAGGGCATCGATTGAGGTTGGTGGAAAGGAGATTGAGGAGGGACGGATTGAGGTCGAGGTGCAGGATCGCGAGGGGCGGTATGAATTCAAGGAGACTTAAGTTTTTTTTGGGGTTGTATATTTTGACTTATAGAGACTAGAAGTATATATGGTGAAATCATCATTTGGAGATTCAAAGAACAACAAAGTGATCTACCGGGCACACATTTAGGACACGACAAAAAACATACAAAATAAATAAAATAAAATAAACAAATCCAGGGAGCCCTGGAGCATCCATAGCAACATCTCTCATCAGAGTCGAGAGTGAAAGAGGAGCCGTGAATAAGTTGGCAACAGGTTCCCCGTCTGCCAAGACATTGCAATGTTTGCCTCCGACTTCAAGGACCAAATGTTTTCCTCGACTCAAACATCACTAGACCTATCAACATGCAAGTCGCAGAGATTCTCTCAGACATCAATTCCCTCCGCGTCTGCGTAAGTATCATGCTTCCTCCAGAAGGCTGCCCCACTACGACAAACGCGTCCAGGCCGCGTTTTGGAGAAACAGTACCCCACCGGATAATATGACAACGCTGACAGCATGGCACAGGGTCACAACGAGGCCCTGGCACTGGTGAATGTGCACAAGAATATCACAGGCTCGGATTCAACCGAGTCTGGTAGCGCATTGGCTGATAAGAGCCCAGCAGACGACAAGGCCGATCTTCGTCGTGCAAAGGAACTGGTTGAGCTACACTATGAGGTGAAGGCGAGACATGCCAACGGAACTGTTGACGAGGAGCTGAGCCAAGCTCGGCAAGATGTCCGGCGTGTTCTGAGGGAGCTGTCGACTGTCTAATCACTGCCATTGGGACTTTTCTTTTTTGGATATGGAAACGGGCGTTCAGGATCGCGGTTACTGTTTTTTTTTTCCTTTCCCATTTCCTCTTCCATCATTTTTTTGATTGAGCGCATGGATTTCGGTGGGCTAGTTTGGTCCAAATATCCTATTGGATTCATCTTGACTTGCTCTTTGCTTATGACATTCTCCCAAATGCACACTCACACGCCCCGAGTTCATGAGAAAGGGAACTGTGGAAGTCCATGAGTTGATGAATTTATTGCATCTGCAGACCCTCACAACTCTTTCTGGACGTACTGTACGATCTGATCATGAGCAACTACGCGTCCTTCGGTCGTTTTGCACAAATCTCCAATGACCCTGGCCCGCCTCTGAATCTCTTTATCCTTTATCACTCGCAGAAGGGCCGAAGACAGCTCTGATCCGTTTATTTTTGGTGCCACATTGCGGCTTCCATGTAAGCCAATGCCTAGCCACTCTACTCGGGCCGGACAATCGTATGTATCGAACCACTGGGGTAGAATGACCTGTGGAGTACCAGCCCTGGGAAGAGGCATCAGCGCCTTTTCTTTCATTAATGTGTGATCTCAAGGAAAACTTACTTGCATGCCTCGAAAAATGAATTGGCTCCTCCATGGTGGACATATGCAACTATATTACCGCCTTCCAAAATAGATATAATCTCTGGCTGGATCCATGGGAAAATCCTCGCTTTATCAGAATTAACAAGAGGTCCGAGAATATTCTTGACCTTCGGGGAGCTTTCCCAGTCATATTTGAGCTTCCACAAGACCTGCATATTAGGGAACTCGTGCACAACAGCCTGAATTGCCATCGTCATCTGCATTGCATCATCCTCTGGGGCTTGAACATGTGATCCAAGACATATCAGAATCGTTGGTTTCTTCAACCACAAATCCAGTGCTGGATCGCTTTCTATAAGCGACGAAAATGACCGGACGATTGGACCACAGCTAATGACATTAACCGGGACATGTAACGGAAAATCCATTTCTCGGAATGAAGGTGAGAGATGCAGATGGTTTTCACAGTAAGGCGCCACGTGGGGAAATGTAGTCCGAATTCCTGCTTTCATTCGAATTTCCAGAAGATCACGAATGGGCTTGCCGAAGCGAACAATCCATCCGAAGCAAAACACCATATATATATTTGCCAGTATCAGTCTCCATGGTAGGGGATATGGATATCCTGATCCGGTACTGAATATGAAAGTCAGTGAGATCTTCGAACTCCATCAAGGAGATATGAGTTGCTCACAGGGGGTATTTCCAAAAAATCCCAGCCTTCGGCTGGACAGTTACCACGATATCTTTCAAAGGCACAGGCCACAACATCGCAATTCGCGACTCAATACTGCGAGCGGCATCTAGTCCTAGATGCAACAGCGGATCTGCAACCACGACTACCGGACGAACATCTTTCAAAATCTCGAGACAGCTCCGGTATGACAGTATATACTCTTCAGGCTTCCATCCCAGCACGGATATATTGATTAGGTTACATGCGTCACGCGTTCCGGCAAGCCCTGGCCGATGACATATATCCGGTATTGTACGGGTCACGATCTCAGACAGGGATGGACCTGCAATTGGATGAAAGTGAATGACTTGGTCGTACCCGGGTTTGTCATTTATCGCTTGCACCCGAGTCGATAATTCCTTGAAGGAGGCGATGTGGATTTCGAACTCGCCACGGCGTAGAAACTCTTCGGCCACTGCAAGTGCGACGTTAGACTGCCCATGCTCGGGGCTTGTGAGGAAGAGGATAGGCTGTTTTGGAGGGGACATGATGTTCATTTTTTCGCTCGAGTTTTCTATGGGTCCTAATTGAATAGGTTGTTCCTGGTCACAGGTTTTATTTTGAGTGTCTGAACCATGTATCCCACCATTATAAGATGCGTTGCATCTTATAAATACTAGCCGATGTATGGTTACTCGGTGCTTACTGAAGTAGACAAAGGGGAATATTCATTGTGTGGGTTCTTTCATAGTGACTCGAAAGGGAAGGTAGTATCCGGGTGTCATATTTGTGGCTAATCTCTCATAAAAGCCCCGAATCTCATCCTTGAGCTTTAAAATGCTTGCTTGTGTATCATTTGATATCCTTTCATTAAGGAGAATAGATACCCCTGTATTAATGGGAACAGGGACCACGGATATGCAGGAGTAAATGAACGAATTAATGGCCTGTATATAATTTCCGACCTAAGTATCCAAGTTTTCGCAAGCACCCAAGAGTGACGGCCAAGCCGACCAAGTTCAGTGCGAACAGAAACAAGAATGCAGTCCGATAGCCGCTCATCCATGTCTCTGGGGATTCGTGCAACGGAGGCCTCTGGCCAGGGGTCTGGAGTAGCTGAGTGCTGACATCGTTTGAAATAAGTGCAGCCAATGCCATTCCTACGGAGGCTCCAACCATTGCCACAGTGCAGAGCACTCCCACTGCAAGCCCCTGAGTTTCTAAAGGAAAAGACCCAGCGATCATCATTGTGGCAATTGGGATAACGGAATTTGATGCCACTGAGTTCAATGAAACGGCGGGCATCGCACAGTTCCAGTAAGGCCAATCCAGGCTCAATGTAGCCATCAAGAGTGGAGAGAGACTAGAGAGCACTATTGCAATGACGAGGATTCGGTTCGCCTCAACACGAGATGAATATTGTCCAATGAGCAGAATGCTCAGCGCGCCGGCGATTGGGATTGGCAGATATTGCCAAGAAGACCGTAGAAGCGAAAGCCCCTGTGCTCGTTGGAATACGAAGATCATAAGCTGCGAGGTGGAGTGAGAAGACGCGTAGACGAAGAAAACAACCAGACTGATGGAAAGGAAATGGCAGTTTGTCCAAAAAGAATTTTGAACGTGCTGTGTGCTGTCTCTTTCCCAGCAATCATGCCAGAACAGGAATGCAACCAGGAGGATCCAACCAAGAGCAAGAGGAACGAAGAGGCCCGATCTGCCAATAGTTGCTACATTGTTTGTGATGACACTAGTTTTCATTTGATTAGCGTCCTAAAAATATAGAGCATAGTTGAGATTGGGGATACGTACGCCAATGCAGAGAACAGGAGCGCTGTCAATGAGGTAGCAAGCAGAGTTCCAGACCAGTCGATATCCTCAGCCAGTTCTGACCAAGGGATATATTTCGGTTCATGGGCCTGTTGGGGAATCGTCCAGATCGATAGGAGGAACACAAATAGGCTCAAAATTGCGGCGCAATGAAAGCCCCATCTCCATCCGGCTGTCTCCGAGAGTAATCCACTAAGGACGATGCCAACCCCAGAACCAATAAATTGACTTGCACTCGTACAGGAAAATGCCAAATTGCGTGACTTCCCAATTGGAAAATTCTCTCCGTGAATGCTCATTGCGGAAATGAAACACATTGGGTAAGCCACACCAGACACACATCTGACAGCAATAAGCTGCGCGCCGGTCCGAGCTAGTCCGCTAGCTAGATGGCAAACAGTCTGTAGAAAGCATCCGGATAGAAATGTTCTCCTACTGCCTAGGATATCTGCTAAAGATCCTGCCAGTAGGAATGTGCAGCCTTGAGCGAGATAGTACATTGACATTGGCCTGTGGAGTTGTGAGCGTGGCTTGTTTTGTGTAACCAGATTATTAGAGATGTCTCTTACCATAATTCAATTCCAGGGCCCAATCCGAATTCAGATGAAAATTGTGTGATATTGAGGGTGACTAGGCCGTTGAGTGCACAGGCAATAAACAATACCGAGGCCGTGCAAATTATGATGGCGAGTCCATGAGAGTGGGTGTCCGAGCGGGGGAGGGACCCGAGAAGCGGCTGATCCTCAGGGATCTGGAGATCATCTAAACATTCATATTCTGACACTGGATGATGTCTAGCTTTTTGCATTCTTGAATGTTGAGATGATTGAGATGATTGAGATTCAGGAACAACCCTGAATGTTGGAAATCTTAAAAAAAAAAACAAAAAAGCAAAGCCAAGAGCCGAGACCCTTGAAAGTATTGTAATTTCAACTACGGGGGTATTTTTGAACTCTACTAATCACATGCCGGTCCCAAGGTCCACTATTCAGGTTTCCCCCGGGCTATTCGCCCGGGGGTCGGGACCTGACTTCGGGAGTCAAAGTGGCTTACATAATTTACTGTCAGGACCCCTAACCATGGAAGGAGCTTGGTGCCTCGGTGCCTTAGGTAGAACTATACAAATTCCAGTCCATATCCATATAGTAAAAAAAATGTATTTATAATTAGAAAAATCTAGAATTTTGACCATGAGCCTACAAGGATAAATGTGAGGTTTATGAAACTGCAATACTAGTCTTGAATTCCAACTATTCATATTTGTATTGGAATTAATATACTAGGTTTTGCAGAGAACACAAAGGACATTGATCATTTGACTCACCCATGAATCCAAATGCTCGGCGAGGACCAAAGTTATAAACCTATTGATTGTTTTCAAATATACAACGCAGCGAAGAAAGTTATATCCTGATCCTTAAATCAAGATCATCCAGAGGAGTTAAGAGAGTTGGCAGAAAAACACCATAAACCAATGGAGCAGTTACAGGCCAAATTATGTGCAATTTAAACTAAAATCATGATCAAATATCCACTAGGTCTGGCGAATCGCTCGGCTCCCATGGATGTTTGTCCTCCACTGAACGAATGAGGGATTCATGAGCCACACTGCGAGGTCCGATGTGGAACTTCCATGGTTCCGGATGACTGATAACCCCAGGTTGGAATTTTGGTTGGACATCAACTTCTTTCCCATCTTCGACGGATTTTGTTATATTAAAGACAGCAATGAATTGCGCTGCACTCAAATACAATGTGATATCTGCCAAGATACGGGCGGGACAGATGCGACGCCCAAATCCAAAGGCAAGATCATGAGGATCTAACTCGGGCTCACGTCCATTAATCTCTAAAAAGCGCTCTGGTTTGAATGCCATGGGATCATGGTAAACAGTGGGATCATGCATCATAGCCCTTTGGTAGATGTCAGTAGACCACTATAGATTTGAGATTCGGGAGATTAGTTGGGAACTCAGACTCACCAGATGTTAGGCATAAGCAATGAGCCCTTTGGAATGAAATATTCTCCCCAGTTGCTATCTTCACTTGATGCGTGGGGAAGTCCCATAGGTGCCACTGGATGCCATCGCAAGACTTCTTTCACCATAGCATTGATATACGGCAAACGAGAGCGATCGCCGACTGTTGGGAGCTGGGAAGACCCCAAAACTCGATCAATCTCATCTTGGGCTTTACCTTGGACCTCGGGATATAGTGTCATTGCAAGGAAAAAACATTCCATGGCACACACAGTCTAGAGAAACTTAGCCAAAGACAAGAAAATAAGGATCGAACACCTCACGGTATCAGCACCACCTGTATAAAGTGATGCAGCTGACCACTTTGCAACAAACTCTTCTTCGGATCCGGGTGAAGGGCATCCCGTTGTTTTAAATAAGTTAGAAAGATAAGAGGGCTCATACCGACCTTCTTCTGTTTGCCGCCGTGTGAATGCGTAGGGCTTTTCTGCGACCATCATGAGATTCTTCTTCCATGCTTGAGCAGTGCGCTTGAAACTTGCTCCCGGAAGCCAGGACGGGACGTATTTTACTGTTTTCCGTTAATAAAACATCAACAGCCAGTTCACGGCAAAGATAGAAACATACAAGCTGGAATAATATCAACCAGCCAGACACCCGGTGTACTGGCCTTGGAAAAGTGCTCAAGGGCCAGATTTGCAATATGCACCAATGAATCACGCTTGTGTGACTCAATAGTATACCCATATGCAATTTTGAGAATGATAGCACCAGCCTCTCTGTGAAACAAAATATTCTATGTCTTAGCGCTGAAAGAGATGGTTGGGACATCTGCTCACGTTTGGATGTGCTCTATGAGCTTCGTCGGATCTTTGAGAACGCGAAACAGAAAGCGGTGGGTTTCCACCTCTTGTAGAGGATGAAACTGAGCCACAGCCGACTCGGATCCAATGTATGGTTGCATTGCCTTGCGATAGGAGCGAAATCGAGGAGAGTATTTTTGCATTGCCAAAAAGTTCTCCCATCCCACCCTTTATCAGCGCATCAGCTCTGTGTCCAGATTCAACCAAGTAAGTGCACTGACATTTCGGACGCAAAAACTAGATTTGGCCTTGAGGAGTATATTGAAGAGCGCTTTGCTAGTAGTTCCATCGCGGATTTTGCGTCATTCAATATTACGATAGTTTGTCCCAGCACCGTGATAGAGCTGACCGGCCCTGAAGATTCATTGCGTTAGCATGTGTTTTGCAAAACAAGAACAGGCGTAAAAGCCAACCGTAAGCCTCTTTGTGTTGCAGCCAATGCATCCAGTCTTGTGTCCCTGGCGGCGGTAGATCGGATATATTGCTAAGCACTGGGATTGGGCGTGGGCCCGGTGGCAGCGGGCCAACAAGCCTCTGGCGGGTCAATAAGAATTTGGCGACATAGAGGACAAGGGCTCCCAGAAACAAACTAAAGAAAATAATGAATAACATCGAGATGGTTGAGTACTAAGAAATGAAGATGATAGAGGAACTAAAAATGGTTACAACAGAAGTAAAATGGCACCTGTCAAATTGGTGACTTGCACTTCTCGCTCTGTCAGAGTAAAAAAAATCCAGTTTTGTTAATAAGACTGCGCTGCAACCTAAAGGTTTCAAGGTTCTCCTATTGGCTTCAAGCTTACCAGTCCCCGCATATACGTGTCCCTTGCTTCCCCGCGGCGCTGCATACCACCAGAACTACGGAGTACCTAGGTAGAATGTGTAAAGGAGAAAGTATGGTCTTGAACAAGGTTACCACCTGGGCATTGATCCATGATCCTGGAGACTCCATCCAAGGCTCAGCAAAGCTCATTCAAATCCTAAAAGGAGCTCAACAAAGATCCCAACTTCGATAAAAACATATTTTTATTTTGAACCTCAAGGCCCTTTATGGCATCCAATCAACTGGTCAATAAATTGGCTGCGGAGTCGGGTGGGGGTGCGGCTCAAATCGTAATGAGTGCAAATCGACCTCGTCAACTCTCAACTCTCACACCTGGCGCCGTGATGTATGGACTATATGACTCGACAGGTGCAAATATATTGGAATTTTTCTACTTCTACCTAGCCCAAAATGTGATCCCTGCCACCCTTATCATCACCACGCGGAAAAGCTCTCCCTTACGCTATCTGTGCATTCCAGGAATGATATGGGTCGCGAGTAGGTTCATCCGTCCCTTTGGCTCGTCTGGCAGTCCCACTTGGTGCCAGGCCATAACACAACTTGTTATTGCGACTTTGCAAGCAACGAATCTGTTGTTGCTCCATCCTTTGGCCAACTCAGACATCCCGCACAGCACAAAGAGCATTCAAGACTTCACATCTAGGTTGATTGCAGCATTTCGCTTGCTTTCTCAAACCCGCGCTGTCAATACACAATGGCAGGTGAAGAATGTGCCCTCTCATCCAAAATATTACCTGCGGCGGGGTATGCAGGTCCCAACACGGGGTCGATTCTTGCTGCGACAGCTAGGAATCGTCGCATGGCAGTGCTTGGTGCTGGACATCGTGCAAACAGTGTCGCTTCAGCAGACTAAGGAATGTGGTCTGCATGAGCCCGCATCATTGGAAATCGAATGGATGGTACCTGTTGGACAATGGGTAGAGCGAATAGCTACGCATCTGTCTATTTGGTTTGTAGTAAACCGTCTAATCACTGATCTGGCATATCGAGTACTGTCAATATTCTTCGTCGGGATCGGGCTAGATTCTCCTGCAGACTGGCCACCAGCCTTTGGGAGTATGGCCGATGCGTTCACATTGCGCAACTTTTGGGGGTGGGCAAAATTTATTTTATTGGGATGCATAATTATGTTGACGCATTTTACAGGAAATTCTGGCATCAATTCATGCGACAGCCGTTCACTTCTATCAGTAACTTCATCGCACGAGATGTTCTGAATCTTACCCGATCGTCAACACTCGAGCGATATACCAATCTTTTTATCGTCTTTCTCATCTCTGCGATATTCCATGTCATCGTCGACATATTGCAGAGCGTTCCCATGGAAAGGTCCGGCTCGATGCCATTCTATTTAGCGTTTGTCCTCGGGATAATGCTCGAGGATGGCGTGCAAAATATTTGGAAACGGGTACAAACATCAAACGACAGACACGAAAAGGCAAAACAATCATCAGGAATCGTCCCGCTTTGGAAGCGAACTGCTGGGCTAGTATGGGTCATGCTATGGCTTGGGGTCACCTCGACATGGTATTTTACTCCGATGATTCAATCCACGAATGACGATCTGCGAGTGATTCCTTTTAGTGTTGCAAAATATATCGGTTTCCAGCCGCTCGTGGGCATCGTTGTGGGTAGTGGAGTTGGCATTGCAGTTGTGCTTGAGGTCGAAATATGAGACACAAAAACATCTGCTCTCGGCACAAGGACATAGATCGCCGGATAGAAATTGGGGATCTGGAGGTGCCATTGTCCATTGTTAGTATCGGCAAATCAAAGGGAAAGGAAGAGCCATGATACTGCTTTGAGAGAGGGAAAGAGAGAAATCATAGGTCTTCTCCGCTTGAGGCACGCATCATCCCTAACGACGGTGTCCACGGGTAAACATTTTGTTTGATCTCCACAACTCTAGAGGTCACAAATTATTGAATTCTATCCCGAAAATGAAACCGTCTTCGCTTTGGCCAATGACTCTCACCAAGCGCTATCTCGAGTATATACAGGTTGTCGTACTTAATTGGCTGTTATGTACTGACATTTTTGCCCCCTGCCAGGTCACGGCGAGAATTGATAATCCGGCATAATGGCGTTGTTTGTCCGAGTTAAAAGCAGATTCAGTTTTGAATCACCCCCGAAATGGATGCAATCATCAAATCGACGCATCAAGACGAGCAACTCCCGCAAGATCCAACTCATGCACGGTACCCCAGTTCTTCTCTAGCTTCTGGATGGCCCGTTGCTGTCCATATCGAACCAAGAATCGATAGACCGCCACATATGCACTGTTCAACGAACCAACCACCCACCCATGATGGACACTCGCAGCCTCCCCTACGATGTGAAACTTGCCATCGGCCGCTGGGAGAGACAAAGAAGGGTAAAGATTGGTGAATTGCCCAGGGGCAAAAAGCGCAAAGGCCCCCGACGAAAAGCGTGAATTACCCCAGCAGAAAGCATGATGATCCCGATACAGGTTTTTCAGTTTCTCATAGGTGATTCCGTGCTGTCGGTGTTGCTGGGCGAGATCACGAAGGACAAGATCAAGTAGATCATCCTCCTCATCTACACCCCCATCTGAGCTGACGGAAGACGGATTGATCAGAGCCCCCATACGGGTGGCATCTTGGCCCCAGGTGTACGAGGCCAACAAAACGGCTGGCTGATCCCAGTTTTCTTCGGCGATATTGGATGGGTAGACGCAGGTCCGTGAGGGGAGGGTCGATGAGACACTGCCGCCCCCTCGAATCCCGCAGTCTACGATCCACCATGGATACGCAAACTTGATACCCACCTTGGTAGAGTCTTCATACCGCAAACACCGGATGGCTTCCTCTTGAACAGGATCAAGATCGAGTGTGCTAGTGTCGATGCGCTGCAGACATGCTAATGGAGTAGTACTAAACACTGTCGCATACCCATCGCGAGCTTCTTCCTCGCCTGCACATGACACCGAAAGATCGGCGCTGTGATTGAGGGCAATACAGCGAACGTTTTTACCGAGCTCAATGCTGCTGTTTCTGTTAATTTGACGGCACATTCGCTCAATAACTACGGAAGAGCCACCGTCGACAGAATACCATTTCACTGCCCCACTGTCCTCGGACGCTGTTGTGGATTGATCGAGGTCAAAAGAGTCCATGACACTCTCTGAAAAGGCTTGATCAAACATTCCTGTGCCAGTCGTGTCGCTCTCGGCAGATTGGATTGTCGTAAAGTCTGACTTGTGGTTGCCTCGGAGATATTCGCGGGTGCTCATTGCATCGGCTTTCATTAGAAGCTGGAACCCCTGCACAAAGTTTTTTTGCATAACCTTCTTATAGGGGCCGAAGGATTGACTGAGAAGATTGGCGGATGAGCAATCTTCGGTCTTGAGAATATCAGGGCCTTTCGTGTTCGTGTCTCTTTCCCGCATGTCGAATTCCTTCAATGGTACTTGCATTCGGCGAAAGAGATCAAATACTCGAGACATGATGGGGATATCTGGAAACCGCATTGCACCCACATCGTAGTAGTCATTGTGCGCCTCAGAGAAGCGATGGGTATAAATGCGGCCACCAATGCGATCCCAATTGGCCTCAAGGATATCCCAGGAAAGATTTGGGACCTCCAGATCCTGCAAAATCAGTGCAAGGTACAGACCTGCAATCCCAGCCCCGATAATGCATACTTTGGTATTTTTGTCCAGGGGAGGGTCTGAGCTTTCTTCCTCTCGGTAGCTTGTGAGAACAGAAGGGACAATCTTCTCGATCGGAGTTACTCCAAAATTACCAGGATTACCAGGACCGCAAATTGAACAGCCTGGACAACAAGGGCATTCAAACGAATGGGCAGTCGGGTGCTTCAGAGGATCCTGACATAGAGAAACTCGTATAGAAGGCCTCGATAATACGTCACGATATGGAAGCTGGAGCTGCATGACGAGATCCAAATGGGTAGAGACCAGTGCAAGTGAGCTAAAAGGTAGAAAAGTATGTAGGTGGGAGGTAAGTATGAAAACCACTTTCCTATGAAAACCACTTTCTGTTGTATGGAGTATGTAAATGAAAAACTACCTTGGGTATGTAATTTTGGGGGATGTTCTATTTCTGTTAATTACAATGAACCTGTATTTATTACAGTCTATCTATAGACTACGGCTGATATCTCTCAATCGACGGGTGCTGATGATGTGATCCATGAGGATGCACCTACACTGGCACTCTGGGAGGGGTAGACACATAGGGGGATTCGACTGGGCATTGAGAACATTTCACGTCAAGATTCGGAACCATTCATGTTAGTCAATTGCACATATATCTTTGGGGCTGGCTGAATTATGACTCGAGCGTAAGCAGCCTGCATGCGTAGATGTGAAGAGGTGTAACTGGCGAGGAACGTGCATGCACCTAAATGATGACAGGGTCGAGACCTGTCATTATGCATATTATTGCGTGTCTTACGGAAATCCGCGATGAATTGTTACTTTTTTTAAATTAGAAAATAATTGGGATCTTTTTCATTCGTCTAGGTACCGACAGCCCTCTGAGACATATTTCAGAGCGTATCTCGCTCATGTGGCAAGATTCACGTTCTTACGGAGTACATGATTCGCTAGTAATTAAGTCAGATACTACTTCAAGCGCGTATACATATCATTTGCCTATGTGGGTTAGACTCTTTTACTGGCGAAATCAAATTTTTAATATGAAAAAAAGCGCGAAATCCACTCGTTCAAAGCACTCTCCCAGCCCGCTAGTTTGCTCTAATCCGTGTTTGCCTATCACTAAACCGTTAAATTATCTGGGGTTGTTGGATTAAACTTTTCGTGGCAGCATAAGCAGGGAAGACGTTCCTGAAGTCCCCTCTCTGATATCGAAATTGCGTAGGAGCTGTTTGAATAATGATATCAACGAAAGCACTCCACGAAACAGACATTATCAAGTTATATTGAGCGCATACCGTAACCAAGGTCTTGTATAGGACCAGGACCCCTATGTGTCGCCCGGGACACTTGCGATAGCCAAATCCCCAATGCGCATCATAAGCATTCCACACTCGCAACTGCTCCTCCGAGGCCTCCAGCCACCGCTCAGGAACAAACTCTTCGGCATTTTCGCCGTAAAGCTGAGGGTGGGTGGAGATGGTGAAGGGACTTGTAGCGACCGCAGTACCTGGAGGAACTTCCCGATCTAGAAGACGCAGTGGCCTGTCTGGCGAGCAGCGCCATCTAGGAGAGGCCGTCGCCGTGATACGCATGGCCTCCCGGACGCAGGCATCAATAAAGGGGAGGGCACAACATTCTGTGTAGGTGGGCGAGGGGGTGGATAGGGTCTGCTGGGTAAAAGCGTTATCAATCTCTTGGTGAGCTCGCCGAACGGCCTGGGGATGTTTGGCCATTGTGGTCACCAGATGGCTAATCGTGGTGGCGAGTGCATAAGGACCACCAAGTCTGTGCGAATGGAGTTAGTATGTATTGAAAGGGGGACGTTTGGGTTGGGGGAACTCACACATCTGAAACTAGCTGGTCCTCGATATCCGATAGGGGAATGCCTTCTCCTGTCGCAGATTTGGCTGCCAGCCATTGATCCAACATGGAGTGTTCCCATCTTGGCTTTTCCTGTGTTTTGGAAGTTTCAATGCGCCTTTGAGTGATATCATGCACTTCCTAGATGAGGCTCAGAGCTGCTAGTCATAAAAATTGAAAGAGGCACTTACAGTAGTCCACATGCCCATGCCTGTTGAATCGTCGCGGCCGCTAACAAATAAACGACGACCCAAAGAAGTATGGGCCGCTAGCCAAGCGATGGGGCGATATCGACTAAGCGTCCATTGCCGGAAGATACGATAACTGCTTTTCAACATATTTCGCACATCGGACTTGTGGTCTAAGAAGCCGAAGCTCTCCCCCACACTCATTGGCACGTAGACATCAAATGAAAAATATCTGAGCCTAGTCAGTCCTCGGTTCAAGATTTCCTGTTCGATACAGGACCACTTACTTGACCCAGGCGCCCCAGTCTATGGAGGGGTTTGTGTGGGTTTCCTCATTGAGAATAGAAACCCACTTGATAAGAGTTTCATCTACAAGACCCTCAAATAATTGCACCCGCGATACCGAAAACTGTTCTAATCAATTACTAGCCCCGAGGAGCAATATGTAAAATGTGACCTACTGCTTGTCCAAACTGCCGTTTGGCCGCGGCATACTCCAGATAGCTGGCCTTGTTGGTGGCCGCGCCCGGACAGGTAAAGTCTTTGGGATAGTCTGTCTTGTCGCTCTGGCGATGATATACCACTGGGATCAAATCCAAATCATTGAATGTCAAGTGGTTGGGACCGCAGCGAACGACCGGCCCTGTTTATCAATTAGACCAACGACCAACGACCAACGAAAGTCAGATCGATTGTAAACGTATTACAGACCGTATTTGCGATGTAAATCTTGGTACCAAGTCTTTTCTTGCCCGCTCCACACGGCGTAAAAATGCTGGAAGCTAGAGGCAGCGACCAGCTTCGGCCCAGGAAATCCTGATAGTGGATGGAAGTACACTCGTCGCACTAGGAAGAGAATGGCCCCAGCCAAGAATAATAGCCCGATCCTGGAGCAAAATTCCAGCCAGTCCATATCGTAGATGGAGTGGAACCAAAGATCAACTGCTAAGGTCAGGCGAATATAGATAAAGTAGGACTGGCTGAACCCCCATGGTTAAACTACTTCCGTCCATGCGGATTGTGATCTCTATGATCTGTGTGATTTTGTGAGCTGAATTCTCTGACTTCTCTTGAATTGCATGCATTCCCTGCATTCCCTGCATGCACATGGACCCCCTTGCATAATAGCGGGGGCGTGGAGGAGAAGAAGGAGGGGTTGGTGTAGCCAAGGAAACGCGGCCCGGAGCCCGTCGGTCGGATAAGCCGCCAAGAATCCTGCAGGTAAACTAGCTTCGTCAGCTCAAACGCCATTGTCTGTGATGACACTGCATCGCTACAACGCAACTATCGCGCCATTTGATTTAGATTGGTCTTACTTGTACGTAGCTGAGATCGGTATTGATATATCAAATTAAGTACTCCGCACAAATGTGAGATATCACACTACCCATGTTGTAAGATGAGAGCTGAGAAGGCGTGCGCATGCAGCTGAACTATCAGGCGTACGTGCCCTCGATGCGCATGTGCTGGAACTCATTGGCCGTCAGGAAATTTTGCACTGGCTTGTCGTCGTCCACTAACGAATCCAGTAGTGGACGAAGAAGCGCTGCACGATCAGGTTTTGCGAAATACGCAATCGAGTAGCGTTCTGGGACCATATTACCCTGGTTTTCACTTTTTGCCAGATGTACCCGGTGTCGGGCACTATGCAGCCCTGTCCACATCTGGAGACAATCACCTACATTGACAATACACTCATGGGGGCCAGCACTGTCAGCCGGAACAAACACTCCGCTACCAGGGGGCTGTTCCATCTCTGTAACTCTATCAGCTTAATTCTAGTATAGAAAAGATGACACCTTCCAAATTTGGAAAGTGGTATTGCTTACCCAGGCCTCCAACATTGTCTTGGAACAATAGAGTGATAGTGCCAAAATCCGTGTGCGCCGCAATGCGGGTGGCATTGGCAAAGTCAGCCTGATCCACTTCTGGATAGTGCGTGAGCCGCAGTTCGTTGGTCTGTGCGGTGTGCAATTCACGCAGAGAGTGAACGGGCAATCCTAAGCCAATCGAAATAGCATCCAGAATGGTCAACTGGGCATCATGACAGACAGTGAAGAATGAGCTGAGTGTCGTTTGAAAGCCATCGTGAACTCCTGCTGGGGGCCAGATATTGGAGTACAGCGGATCTTGTTCCGATCCAATGTCATAAGACTCCTGATCAATTGGTCAAATATGTAAAACGAAAAAACAATCTTGACAAAGGTATATATACGATCTTGGTACCTTCATATCCCTGAGTAAGGGTTGCGTGGCCGAGGAGCGATAGTTAGACACAGTTGATATGTTCTCCAGGCCAACGGGACTAAAGCCCCGATGGGGATGAGCCGTGGGAGGATGGGGTGACTTCAGTTTCTGCTCCATTGGGAGATCGAAAAATTTGTGACTCTGGATGCACAATGAGTAAGAGGACCTTCAGACAGGCATTGAGGGAAATCTCGCACCATTTCAAATGCCCGGTCAATGCTCTCTGGAGGGACGCCATGATTGACTAGCCGTACCCAGCCTGACTTGCTCAACCCGGAAATCAACTCACGGCAGAACTGATCTCGCTCGTCGGTGCTCCCACGGTGAAATCTCGAAAAGTCAAGTTGCTTAAGCATGACTGATAGAGATGTCGTGAGGAATATGGTGAAAGTTGTCAGATGCGTGAACACTCGAACTCAAGGCTAGATTTGCTAGTAGATGTTAAAAGTTAGGAAACGCCTTTTCAAGGTGATTGCAGATTGATAGTCCCCCGAAAAAAACGTGGAAGTAATGGTGATCATATGTTGTGACACACCAGGTCGGTACAACATGCTGTTCGTTATGTAAATCACATTGCATTCCAAGGTCTGCGCTGAAGTGGACCCTGGGGGCCTCGGGACCCTTCCGATCAATAACAGGTCTAGCTACACCATATAACACAACGTGCTCTGTAATACAACAGCGGTGAAACCAGTCATTTCTGACCGCATGGCTCTAACCCGATCTTGCATATGCATACATTGCCGAGTGCGCACTATCGAATGAATATCCACAAAGTGGAGACGATTCTTGGCCCGTTCAATGCTCCATCCCTGATACCGAGAGACCGGTGTTGTCAGAATTGAGATTAAGAGTCCATGACAACCTTTCCTTGCAGTTGTGCAACTACAAACTTCAAAGCATCTTAATAATCCATCAAAATGTTTGCGAAAAAGACGAACGGGGGCGCTCCGCTATCAGCCCCGGATGCGCCTGATGCGGAATCACCTTCATCGCAAGAACTTGATGACATCTGGGATAGCAACGCTGTAGTGCCAGAGACTGTCACAGGATGCGTTCATGATTTGGTTTCTGAGGTAGCGCAAAGACAACCAGATGCCCTCGCGGTTTGCGCGTGGGATGGAGATTTTACCTATGCTCAACTATCCGCCTTGAGCGATCATGTTGCTCATCATCTCTGTGAAATGGGCATTCCCCAGAAGTCCCCAGTCGCCCTTCTTTTCCCTAAGTCACGATGGACATGTGTTGCCATGTTAGGTATCATCAAAGCCGGATGCGCGGCGATTGCTCTTGATTCCACCCATCCAGATGCGAGACTTCGATCTATTATTAGGCATGCGCAGCCAAAGGTTATGATCTGCTGTGCAGCTACTCGAAACAGAGTATCTCTCTTGGGAGATTCACCTATCCTTCAGCTCGACAATAGTTTGTTGGAGACTGCAGGTACCGTAAAACAGCACACGGTCGATTTACCTGTGGTATCATCGAAAGACATAGTCTATATATCTTTTACCTCGTAAGAGATCCATGACATAATTCTCTAGGGGAGTAAGAGTGCTGACTTTGATGCTTCAAAACCAGCGGAACTACCGGCGAGCCCAAAGGAGCGTGTATTTCCCATGCCAACGTGAGAAGTGCGGTAAATCACCAGGGGAAAGCTCTTGGCTTCCATCGAGAGTCGCGCGTCTTCGACTTTGCACCCTACTCCTTTGATGTGGCCTGGAGTAATGTTCTTCACACGCTGTGCGCAGGCGGTTGTCTGTGCGTTGCCAACGAGCAAGATATGGTGAATAACTTATCAGCTGCTATCATGGCTTTTGCGGCTACTCTGATCAACGTCACTCCCACTGTTCTGCGAACAATTAGTTCGGTCCCACCAACACTTCAAACTGTACTTTTGAGTGGAGAGATGCCATATCGAGAGAATGTGACTCAATGGGCTGGCCGTGTTCGCCTACTCAATACATATGGTCCCACTGAGTGTACCTGGAAATGTACCTTCTCACACCTCAATCGCTGCGAGGAAGGCCGGCCGGATATTGGGAGAGGAATAGGATTCTGCCTCTGGATTGTCAACCCCAACGATAGCAGCCAGCTTGTTCCCCCTGGCACTCCGGGAGAACTGTACCTCGAGGGACCCATGGTTGGCCAGGGGTACTTGTTCAATCAAGAAAAGACTAGCGAAGCTTTCATTGACAATCCACCATGGCTTTTATCTGGCAGCTCTGCTGTTCCGGGACGGCAAGGCCGTCTTTACAGGACCGGGGACTTAGTTAAGACCCGCTCGGATGGAAGCATCCTGTTCCTAGGGCGGAAAGATGTCTCTCAATTGAAGATCAGAGGTCAACGGATTGAAATTGGCGATGTCGAGCACCATGCGCGTGCTTGTTTGAATGATACACTGACGATCATTGCGGACATCGTGCTCCCGAAGGGAACCGATACTGCATTGCTTGCGCTCTTTGTGCAAACTAGGAGTGAGAACTCCGAGACTGTCAAGACTGTGATGAATAATCTTGTGTGCGATTTAGACGGTGTGTTGCCAGCATTTATGCTTCCCGGAATCTATATTCCCGTCGAAGAGATACCGGTGGCTGCCACGGGCAAAGTCGACCGGCGAAAACTGCGAGATCTTGGAGATAGCTTGTCCTTGGAGCAGCTTCTTCAATTACAGTCAACTATTCTGCCAGTTCAAGAACACCGTGACCCATCAACCGTCATGGAGGAGCAGCTCCGTGGACTCTGGGCGCACGTATTAAACATACCATCGACTGGAATTAGTGTCACAGATAGTTTCCTCCGTCTAGGAGGGGATTCTATTGCAGCCATGCTGTTGGTCGCGGCAGCACGGAATGCAAGTTTATCCATCACTGTGGCAGATGTGTTCAAGAGTCCAGTGTTGAGTGATCTTGCGCTCATTATGAAGGAAGATTCTTTCTCCTCTGAAACGGAAGGAATTATCCCATTCTCCCTAATGGACTGTCCTGCCAATACCCAAGAAATGCGCGAGGAGGCTGCTAGACTATGTAATGTCGAATTAGCTCAAGTGGAAGATGTATATCCGTGCACCGCGCTCCAACAGGGCATGCTCTCTATCACAGCGCGAGGTGAGACCAATAACGTTGCACGGACACTGTTCGAACTTCCTAGTCACACAGATATCTCCCGGTTCGAAAAGGCATGGCTAAGCACCGTTCGCCAAGCATCGATCTTGCGAACACGGGTCATCGACCTAACCAGCAATGATCTTGTTCAAGTTGTTGTCGAATCTCCCATCATGCTGGGCCGATATGATAATATCAACGACTTTATCGAAGATCCCATTCCAATGGGATTGGGCGTCCCTCTGTGTCGCGCTGGCCTGGTTTCTGGAAACTCTCCCAGTCTGATTGTTGAAATGCACCATTCAATATTCGATGGCTGGTCTACTAAGCTGATATTGGATGCCATTGAAGCTGAATACCATGGGAAGATGGCCCCTGCATCTATCCTGCCCTTCCAGTCATTTGTCAAACATACAAAAGGGATGAATAAGGAAACATCCTTGCTCTATTGGAAGACCTACCTGGACGGAGGGTCTGAAACGAAGACTTTCCCGTCTCCGGGGTATCGACCAGGGGAAAAGCTTGACTTTAACCACAACGTCTCTGAGATGCCGTGGGCACATTCTGGAACCACACCTTCATCGGTGGTTAGAGCAGCATTGGCCCTGTTACTGGCCTCATACACCAATTCCAACGATGTTAGGTATGGCGCCACGATCAGTGGACGACAGGCTTCTGTGGCTGGGATAGAACGAGTTGCAGGTCCGACAATCGCAACTGTGCCAGTCCGCGCTAAATTTGACTGGAATCAAACAGTCGAGAGCTGGCTTGAACAGGTCCAAAGACAGGCAGTGGAGGCGACTGAGCACGAACAGCTGGGGCTGCAGCACATTGCTGGACTGGTTGAAGATGCCAACCTTTTCCAGCTGCTCCTGGTAGTCCAGCCGGCTCAGCAGGCAAACACTCACGACGTGGAAGGTCTTTTCAGCCGTGTGAGCAGTGTTGTTAGCAGTTCTGATCAACCCGGCAGTTTGAAAGTCGTTTGCAAGGATGGAGAAGCCGACACTGTGGGCATGTACAACCCATATGCGATGATGATTATCTGCCAATTGCACGAGTCTGGAGTTGAACTGAAGATCAACTTTGATTCTGGTGCCATCGCAGTCAAACAAGTCCAAAGAATGTCAATACAATTTGAACATTTGCTGCGACAGCTATGTTCAGAGGAGTGTACTCAGATGAACCTACGCGATATAACTGTTGCTACCAAGGACGACTTGGCTGATATTTGGTCATGGAACGCAGCGCGAATTGAGCCCAAATTTCAATCGATCACTGATGGTATTTATCGGCAAAGCGAGTCGAAGCCAGAAGCAGTTTTGATATCTGCGTGGGACCAGCAGTTCACAGCCCAACAGGTGCAGGCCTGGTCTGGAACGCTTGCTGGTCGACTTCTCCACAAAGGTGTACTTCCTGGCTCGATTGTTATCCTGGCCTTTGAGAAAAGCGCTTGGCAGGCAGTGATGATGCTTGCAGCCCTCCAAATCGGTGCAATTGTTCTGCCGATGTCTGTACCAGTTTCCAAAACTCGCGCCCTGCAAGTCGTTGAGAGCTTGCAGCCCCATATTGTTGTTACCTCCACGTCATCTGATTTGTCTCCATTTCACACGTTGACCCCAGTGCTCAGTATCACTGACCTCACCATGCCGGAAAGAAAAGGGTCCGATGTTATTCAATCACCGCCATATTGCCATCTGCCCAGTGACCCTGCTCTTATTCTGTTTACCTCTGGATCTACAGGGACACCAAAGGCTATTGTGTGGAGTCACAGCGCCTTATCAACCAACATTCAAGCCGCAATCATGGCATTTGGACTAACCGATACCAGCCGAGTCCTCCAGTTTGCCGGTTATGATTTTGATGTGAGTACAGTGGAGACTTTGTCTACCTTGATTGCTGGAGGTTGCTTGTGCATCCCATCGGAGACAGACCGAAGGAATCGGCTGACCGACGCAATAAATGGCTACAACGCCAATTGGATGTGCCTCACCCCGTCTGTGTCAGAGACCATGAACCCGGGCAATTTGTCATCTATGCAAACAGTGGTATTTGCGGGCGAAAAGCTCGAGCACAAAACTGCTCTTCGCTGGCTTGACAAACACAAGATTGTACATAACTGGTACGGGCCAGCGGAAGCCTCGGTCGCCACTTCGTGCCTTGTAAGTCCCGACAGCTGGCGTCCAGGTATGATTGGGCAAGGTCGTGCCGGGCTAGCATGGCTTGTCGACCCGAAAAACCCGAACTTACTGGCTCCAGTGGGAGCAGTGGCTGAGTTGTGTATGGAGGGCTCTATGCTAGCTCGGTATGCTGGAGCCAATGGCGCTGTGTTGAACAACGAGAGTTTTATTTCCCCATCGTGGCTGCAAGATGGCCACTGGAAGACCCCTGGTCGACCAGGTCCAGTCTATCGTACCGGGGATCTAGTTACCTACGACTCGGATGGCCGTATCATCTACCTTGGGCGTCTCCAAGACTCTCAGCGAAAGATCCGAGGTCAGCGCATTGACTTGGGTGAAATAGAGCGGTGTATTCAAGACTTCTTGACTGGTCTAATGGACACAATGCTTGTCGCAGAGATATTTTCTCCTGCCGGCGGTGACAACGATACTTTGGCCCTCTTCATCAGTCCCACTGATGCCGTTCGCCGCGCAGACCCTCAAGCATACCTTCAAAGTGCATGGCCAGTTGATGCTTTAGAGAATCACCTTGCCAGCATTCTCCCATCGTATATGATTCCCAGGGTGTACATACCGCTTAGTGAACTTCCTATCGGTCCGACTGGAAAGACAGACAGGCGACGATTACGAGAGATTGGAGGTTCCCTCACATTGGCACAATTGGCAAACATGCAACCGACCCGAAAACAAGCCAGAAAGGTGAACACAGATAATGAGGAACTATTGCAGCAAATGTGGGCTCATGTGCTGGGGGTTGAGCCGGATGTCATCTATGCGACCGACCACTTCCTTCGCTTGGGAGGAGACTCGATCAGCGCCATGCGGCTCGTTGGAATGGCCCGCACCCAGGGCTACTCCCTCACTGTTGCCGATGTGTTCGATTTTCCCGAACTAGAGATGATGGTCGAGAAAATGGTCCACGGTGAGGATCATGCGGACATGCAAGATGTTCCAGCATTCTCCCTTCTACCCCTGGGGGTAGACGAGTCATACTGTCGATCATATGTTGCCCAAATTTGCTCAGTCTCCCAAGATCAAGTTCTCGATGTCTACCCCTGTACAGCACTTCAGGAGGGATTGCTGGCGCTGGGAGCCAGAAGACAAGGACAATACGTATCTCGTAGTGTGTTGCCACTTCAAGACGACATTGATCCAGACCGACTCAAAAGTGCCTGGAAAAAGACAATCGCCAAACTGTCCATTATGCGAACCCGAATCGTGGATCTCCCCGGCAAAGGGCTTGTGCAGGTTGTCCTCAATGACACACCCTGGAGATCTGGCCAAAATATCCAGCAGTACTTGCACAACGATGAAACAGAGCCGATGGCACTAGGGACCCAGCTCTGCCGTGCAGCCATCATCGATCGCACGTTTATCTTCACCATTCATCACTGCTTGTACGATGGCAGCTCACTGCCCATGGTGCTCCAAGAACTCCAGGCCCAGTATTACGACCAACCAGGAAGGACTGTCACTGGAGTAGAGCATTTTATTCGCCATTTGAGTCAGATCAATCCTCAGGAATCAGACGATTTCTGGAAGGCGCAGCTGTCTCGTGCTGAGTTCCGTTCATTCCCCATCCTGCCATCCAGCACGTACGAGCCGCAAGCCAGTGACTTCATGGAGCATCCGATTGCCCTGGACTGGCCTTCCAAGGGAGCGACCCCATCCACAATCCTTCGTGCAGCGTGGGCAGTCCTCGCATCACAGTATGTGGCCTCCAGTGATGTCATCTTCGGAGTGACAGTAAGTGGACGACAGGCAAATATAAACGGCATGGAGAACTGCGTAGCACCAACTATTGCAACGGTTCCAATTGCTGTATCAATTGATTGGGAGAATACGGTCGAGACATTCCTTCAAGGCCTCCAAAGACAGGGCCTGGACATCATGTCCTATGAGCAATACGGCTTGCCAAACATTCAGCGAGCTAACGGAGACCGCAATGCCGGGTTGTTCCAGACTTTGCTGGTGATCCAGCCAATAGCCACGGGGAACAGTTTACATGAAGACAGCCGATTGTTCAAGGCACGCAGCTTTGCGTCCAATTTGAGCACTTTGGGGATCGATCCTTTCAATGTATATGGCTTGATGGTCATCTGTCAACTTACTTCCTCGGGGCTTAACCTTCAAATGAGCTTTGACCCAAAGATCACCGACAAGCGGCAGATTAAACAAATTGTTTATCAGCTGGAGACAGTCATTCGCCAATTGTGTACAAAGTCCCCCGACAGGACGACACTAAAATCCATTCAGACAACAAGTGAGCTCGATCTGGAGCGCTTCTGGGCGCAGAACGCAGACCTACCCTCAGACCCCACAACGTTTGTACATGACAAAATTAGTCTGTGTGCCAAAGCGGACCCCGAGGCTATCGCAGTTGATGCATGGGACGGCCAGTTTACATACGGCGAGCTGGATCAGGTTTCTACCGTTGTTGCGCGCAAGTTGATCTTGCATCTGGGAGTGAAGAAAGGGTCCGTTGTGCCCTTATGCTTTGTCAAGTCTCGATACATGCCACTAGCTCAGGTTGCAGTCTGGAAAGCTGGTGCAGTGACCCTGCTACAATCAGCAGACATGCCAGAGCAGAGAATGAATCGTACTTTCCAGCACCTTCGGGTAGAAGTTGCCCTGGCTTCACCCGAGCGCTTGACGACGGTCTCGAAGTACGCTCGCTGTATTACCATGGAGCAAATATTGGACACTCCATTGGAAGAAATTATCACGCCACTACCATTGCTCGAGATGGATAGCCCGGCCTCAATTCTGGTGTCCTCCGGTAGCACGGGTGAACCAAAACATGTTCTTTGGAGTCACAGAGCTCTGGCTGCAAACGCAGAGGAACCGACCCTGCGTTTGTTGGTAACCCCCTCTTCACGCATCTTCCAATTTTCATCGTACGATTTCGATGTCGCCACCCTGGAAACAATCATTGGGCTGACTCACACTGCTTGTCTTTGTATTCCATCAGAAGCTCAACGTCTCGATGGCATTGCGGCTGCAATCAATCACTTCGGTGCGAATTGGGCCTTTATCACCCCGTCCACCGCCCGGTTGCTGCATCCTCAAGACGTACCAGGGCTGTCCACTATCGTGATGGGAGGTGAAAATGTGTTGCAGAGTGATGTCGAAAGGTGGAAAGGGTACTGTTCTGTCCGCAATTGGTACGGGCCTGCAGAATTCCCTGCAGTTACTGTCTACCCGGCCGATGAGCCCAATTGGTCCAGCGGTGTGATTGCACGCATTGACTCGTGCCGCTGCTGGCTTGTAGATCCTCAAAACCGCCACAGACTCGTTCCATTTGGTGCGATCGGTGAGATCGTGGTACAGGGACCTGCACGCGCGAGTGGCTATGTCGGAAATGCTTCTCTCACAGAAAAGCACTTCTACCAAAATCCCACATTCCTGTCTCGAGGTTTCGGAAGTGCTCACCCAGGCAGGCAGGGCTGTGTCTATCGAACAGGTGATTTGGCCCGATACGATTCCGACGGCTATCTGGTGTTCTTGGGGCGGAAGGATTCTCAACTCAAGGTGCTTGGTCAACTAGTGGTGCCCAAGGAGGTCGAGACCCAGATTCAAAAATGCCTCGATCGGCCAGGCAAGCTCACTGAGGTCATAGTCGATGCCATCTCGCCCCCAAGTGGAGGCGGAGTGATGCTCGTTGGGTTCATCGTCACACAGGAGGATATCAACCAATTAACGAGTGGACTCAGCCAGAAGCTTCAGGCGGTTCTTCCTCGCTATGCAGTCCCCTCGTGGTATATTGCACTTCAAAGCGTTCCTTTGACTACTAACGGGAAACGAGATCGAAGGCGGCTCCTCGAGATTGCTGCGTCGTCCACTCCATCCAGCCAAAGATCCACGGGGCGGCTCCCAGTCTCGACCGCTGAGATCACTTTAGCGAAGCTGTGGTCTCTTACTCTAGGGACAGAGCCGGAGACAATCTCGGCCACCGACAGTTTTCTGCAGGTTGGAAACTCTATTGATGCCATGCGGTTAGTAGGTACCGCTCGCCAACACGGCCTGTTGCTCACTGTCGCCGGAGTGATGGAATTTCCAATCTTAGAAGAGATGGCCACCCTGCTGAAAAACCTCGAGGATGCACCAGATGAGAACATTGAGCCATTTACGCTGTTAGATTCTGGCCGAGACAAGAAGCTTGCCCGTCAGCAAGCAGCATTCGCTTGTGCTGTCGATGAGGCCGACATTGAAGATTTATTTCCTTGCACTTCTCTCCAGACAGGTTTGCTAGCTTTAACAATCAAGTCCCGCGGGGATTACACTGGTCGCAATGTGCAGGAGCTAGGTCCTTCGATAGATGCCCACCGCTTCAAGCACGCGTGGGAAGAGCTGGTCCGCATTGTGCCTATCCTCCGCACACGCATTGTCGATATTCCTGGGCAGGGATTTGCTCAAGTCGTGATCCGAGAGAAAACTGCTTGGAGCAAGGCCGAAAGCGTGGAAGAATACATGAGCCAGGATCGCCAGTCTCCCATGGGGTTGGGAACACCTCTCATGCGTTGTGGATTGTTTTCATGCAAGTCAACCAATGAAACATCTGGTGCTTCCGGTCCAGTGCGCTGGTCCTTTGCATTAACTATGCATCATTCGATATATGATGGGCCGGCTTCAGCTATGATAATGGGCACGCTGAAGAGTCTTTACGATGGGGAAACACCGCTTCGACTGTGTCCCTTCCAGTCTTTCGTCAAGTACATCTCCAGTCGGAATAAAGACGCCGGAGTCAAATTTTGGAAAACACAATTTGAAGGCTGTGAAGCTTCGCAATTTCCACTACTCCCTTCGGCTAGTTATCAGCCAAGAACGAATTCCACCAGAACTGTTCTAATCGACGATATTAAATGGCGAACTGATGGGTTCACTCCTTCAACCATCATCCGCGCAGCATTCAGCCTCGTGTGCGGTCAATATGCAATCTCGTCCGACGTGGTGTTTGGCACAGTTGTCATGGGCCGCAAAGCTCCCATTCAAGGCACGGAGAGGATCGCAGGTCCAACCATTGCCACAGTTCCTGTGCGTGTGCAGATCAAAAGTGATGCCACTATTCTACAATTTCTCCAATCTATCCAGGACCAAGAGCGAGAGATGGTCCCTCATGAGCAAACAGGATTGTCAAACATCCGGCAAATTAGCACTCTGGCAGAAGAGGCATGTCGCTTCCAGACCTTGCTCGTGATCCAACCACCTGAGCAGGCTATGGATGATACTGGCTTATTTATCCCTCGGTCTGCTGAACAGGATGAGGCCACCCGATACCATAGCTTCAGCTCTTATGCGTTATCGGTAGTGTGCAACCTCGAGACAGGTCGGTTGAGGGTCGAATTTTGCTATGACTCTGCCATTATCCAGTCAGAAACCATTCAAACCATGGCAGCCCACCTGGATCAGGCCCTTCGGAGCATGTGCACACATAAATTGCCCCACACAACGCTAGGCGATGTCAACATGATGACACAGTCTCATCTCAATGATATCTGGACCTGGAACTCAAAGTTGCCTGCCGCTATAGATCGATGCATGCATGATCTAATTAAAGAAGTTGTACAACGCCAGCCAGACATAGTGGCTATCTCTGCGTGGGATGGTAGTTTAACATATGCTGAGTTAGACCGGCTGTCAACCAGGCTTGCAGGTCACCTAGTGCGGATGGGGGTGAAAAAGAACATGATTGTGCCGCTCTGCTTTGAAAAAAGCTTGTACGCCATGCTCGCCGTCCTCGCCGTTATAAAAGCCGGTGGTGCCACTCTTCTCTTGGATCCATCACTGCCAGACTCTCGTCTTGATGGTATATTACAACAGGTAAACCCCACTGTGTTATTATCATCAATCTCTCAAGAACAGCGCTGTTCACGATGGGTGGCTCATCCAGTGGTCTTGGGCAAGGGATCCACCTTATTTGAGACTAATGCGACAAATGGGACCACCGAAAGTCATGACCTACCGTCTGTATCTTCAGATGACCTTTTGTACACCGTCTTTACAAGTGGCAGCACCGGAACCCCCAAAGGGTGTCTCATGCATCACCAACAATTCACCAGTGCAGTAGTCCACCAGCAAGCCACGCTTGAAATGAACTCAACTACACGTCTCTACGATTTTTCATCCTACTCCTTTGATGCTGTCTACTGGTGCCTCTTTCACGTATGGAACGCCGGAGGCACGTTATGTATCCCCAGCGAGGAAGAACGGAAAAGCGATCTGACCGAGAGCGTGCGCCGGTTTGAGACCACGCACATTTTTTTAACCCCCTCCACTGCGCGGTGGATAGACCCGCAGCGTACTCCTACCCTGCGGTATCTCTTTCTTGGGGGTGAGGCGGTCTTGCCAGAGGATCTCGCTCGATGGTCCCCACATGTCAACACATTTGAGGTATATGGACCCTCGGAATGTTCCGCTATTACGCTCTATCATCGAGTTCCTAAGACTAAATCTGCCGCCGTGCACTCTATCGGGAAGGGTATTGGCGTTCTGACCTGGGTGGTGGACCCCGGGGACCAGGACCGACTGGCACCTCTTGGAACGGTAGGTGAGCTATATCTCGAGGGACCCCTAGTGGGACAAGGTTACTTCCAGAATGAAGAGAAAACAGCAGCTGCCTTCATTGAGAATCCACACTGGTTAGGTCAGGGCTCCCCTGATGGAACAGTGCCGGGACGGCGTGGCCGGATGTATAAGACTGGTGACCTTGTCAAATATCATCCACTCACTGGAAATCTCGCGTTCGTGGGCCGAAAGGATACACAGGTCAAACTGCGAGGCCAACGCATCGAGCTTGCAGATGTTGAGCATCATGTCATGCATTGCTTAATGGATCGATCTTCGTCAAAAGCTGCGCCGACAGCAATTGCAGAGGTTATAGAGCCAATAGCCACAGGTCGGCCAATGCTTGCCGTTTTTATCGACTGCGAGCAAGCACAGTTGGCCGACTTATTGCCTTATCTCGAAGCTGAGTTGCCGAGTCGGGTTCCATCCTACATGGTGCCCGCAACATACATCGCGGTTCCCTCTATGCCCATGGCGGCGAGTGGCAAGACAGATCGACGACGGTTGCGCGAGATAGGTTCCAATTTGACTCTGGAACACTTGGCACCCAGAGACGCCGCAACCACGTTGCCTCCCAGCACAGCCTCTGAGTGCCACCTACAAAGTTTGTGGGTTGAAGTCCTCGGTGTACCCGCCGAGAAGATTGGGGCTGAAAGCAGCTTCGTTCGTCTGGGCGGCGACTCCATTTCGGCGATGCGATTAGCCGCGTTGGCTCGTATGCAAGGACTAGGCTTGTCGGTTCACAATATTCTCACAACGCCTCGATTGTCGGAGATGGCACAGACAATGTCTGCCTTGACTTCAAAAGACATCAAGGAGATGGAAGCGATCAAGCCTTTCTCTCTCTTGAAGCACCCCTCAGAACAAAATGTTATCTTGCATGACTTCGCAAGCCAGTGCCACATCCACGTCAGCCAAATTGAAGACATATTCCCATGCACGGGTGTCCAAAAGTCGCTGCTCTCCATGACCGCCAAACGCGCCAACTCCTATGTCGCTCGACTCTTGCTCAAACTGAGGAAGAATGTCGATGAGTCACGGCTCGTGAATGCGTGGGAAATGGTGAGCAGAGCTTCTGCCCCCATTCTTCGATCACGAATTGTGGACTGTCCAATGGAGGGGCTCATACAAGGTACCGTGGATGAGCCGCTACACTGGGATGTCACTCAACCACTGCAGCATTATCTTCAAGAATATCAAACCAGACCCATGGGTCTGGCTACCCCGTTGACTCGCCTAGCCATTGTGGAAGATGAACACAGCCAGGAGCGTTATTGTCTGCTCACTCAGCATCATGCGATATATGATGGCTATTCATTGAACCTTCTCGTGGACGAGGTGTCCAAGGCTTATGACGGCGTCCTTGATGAGCATGCCCCAGTAGCATCATTCCAAGCTTTTATCAAGCATGTCATGGCGGTGGATTCTGAGAAAGCAAAGGAGTTCTGGGGTCATGAATTTGCAGATTTTGAGGCAATCCCCTTTCCAGCATTGCCTCATGCGGATCATCAACCCAAAGCAGATAGCACAGTACGACGCAATTTGGAGGCATTCCAGTGGCCACAGCGAGATTGCACTCCGTCAACTAGTATGTCTCTTTTAATTTCTTTCATTGCCCTACTATTTTCCCTGGGAGTTGCTGACATCTTTATCATCAGTCATTCGTGCATCGTGGGCCATCCTTACTGCGCGGTACATGGACTCGGACGATGTAGTTTTCGGCGCCATGGTCACGGGCCGGCAAGCTCCTCTTCAAGGTCTGGACCGCATGGTGGCACCTCTTATAAATGCTGTGCCTGTCCGAGTCAAACTTGACTTCCAAGAATCGGTTGATAGTCTGCTCACTAAAATCCAGAAGCAGTCCATCGACATGATTGCCTACGAACAGACTGAGCTGCTCACAATTCGACGCATTGATACAAACACCGATCGCGGAAGCCGATTCAATACTCTTCTCGTTGTTCAGCCTGCAAGTCAAGGCTCGTCTGACGATCATCCTAATGGCCCCTACGAGCATCCCAGAAAGCTAGTCTCCGCCACTCAGGATCTAGATGACTCCAATCCAAATGCTATCATGATCATGTGCCAGCTCACGAACACGAATGGTCTACAGCTTGAGTTCAGCTTTGATTCCAGTGTGGTGGATGCAGCGCAGATGGAACGAATTGCCTCTCAATTTGAACACGTCTTGCGTCAAGTGTGTATGGCAACGACACAGCCTGTCGATCACATTCAAACCCTCAGTGGTGCCGATATTGCAGAGCTATGGGAATGGAACTCGTCTGTTCCCCAGGCAATCTCTGAATGTGTGCACGGCCTAATTACTGCAACTGCGCAGAAATATGGAGGGCAGCCAGCAATCTGCGCCTGGAACGGCAATTTAACTTATTTTGAGTTGGACCAACTTTCCGATCGCTTGGCCTCACACTTGATCGCCTTTGGTGTTGGCCCCGGTACCGTCGTTCCACTTTGCTTTGAGAAGTCTATGTGGCATCCAGTGGCAGCTCTTGGTGTGATGAAATCGGGTGCTGCCTGTCTCTCAATGGACTCGACTCAACCAGAATCCAGACTGCAGTCTATTGTGAGACAAGTCAACCCCCGGGTTGTTCTAGCATCGGCCAAAACTGCTGGACTAGCTGGTCAATTATCTGATGCTGAGGTCATGATTATTGACCAAGATTACCTAGACTTAGTGGCCAAAGATATTCTCACCCAGCCTTTGCCCACAGTTCACCCATCTAATGTGTTATACGGTGCGTCGAAATTGGCTTTCTTTTCGTTTCTCAAATAACTGTACTAACCTTTCCAATATTAGTGGTATTCACCAGCGGCTCCACGGGAACACCTAAAGGCGTCGTGACTACACATCAAAATTTTGCATCTGCTGCAGTGCATCAGGCAGAGATGCTGCGTATTCAGCCAGGCACACGCATATTTGACTTTGTCTCTTATAGCTTTGATGTCTCATGGTCCAACACACTTCAGACATTGATCCGCGGAGGCTGTCTTTGTATTCCTGACGAGTTGGAACGTCGAAACGACATCGCGGGGGCCTTCAATCGCATGAATTGCAACTATTCGTACTTCACACCCTCCGTGGTACAATCTTTGGACCCATTAAGCATACCTGCACTCAAAACCTTGGCTATGGGAGGAGAACCCATTCCCACCACCGAGGTTGCTCGTTGGAAGCAGGCTGAGGCCGTCATCGGCATCTACGGTCCGGCTGAGTGTGCACAGGCCCTCACATTCACTCTTCTCCGGCCAAATGGACGTAACAACCATGTAGGGTACTCATACGGAGCCCGGACATGGCTAGTGCAACCGGACCGTCCCGATCGTCTGGCTGCAATTGGCGCTGTGGGAGAGCTTCTCATTGAGGGTCCCACAGTCAGTCGCGGGTATTTTGATGACTCTGACAAGACTGCTGCTGCGTATATCCAAAATCCATCATGGTTGTTGGAAGGCGCACCAAGCATTCTGGGCCGTCAGGCCACCCTATACAAGACGGGTGACCTACTTCGATACAACTCAGATGGGTCGCTGGATTTCCTCGGTCGTAAGGATGGTATGGTCAAGCTGCGAGGCCAGCGAATTGAGCTGGCTGAAGTAGAATACCATATCCGTGCTAACCTCCGCCATCCTGATCTATGTGATGGCCTTGCAGCAGAGATTATTACTCCCAACAACAGCAGTCCCATTCTCGCCGTCTTTTTTGCCCTGTCCTCCCATGGAGAGGCGCGGTCCGAGGAAGACACTTTATCGAAACTGGCGCACTTGATCGACGGTTTGGAGGATAGGCTCTCCAATTGTGTACCGCAATAGTATGTATTCCCTCACTCAACTCTACTTTCCAGCTCTCAACATATGCGAGTGGTGTTAACAATATTTTGTTCCTAGCATGATTCCTGGTGCCTACATCCCCATCGAAAAGATTCCAATGACTACCACGGACAAAACAGATAGAAGAACTCTACGGCAGTTGGGAGCTGTTCAAACTTTGGAGAAGCTGGCAAAACTACAATCCCACGGGAAGACTCATCGCGCACCTACCACAGCCATGGAACAGAAATTGCAAGTACTATGGTCGGTGGTTCTTGGAATGGATGCAAACATCATCAATGCCGACAGCAACTTCCTCAGAATTGGTGGAGAGTCCATCGCAGCCATGCGACTGGTGGCCGCGGCACGAAATTCGAAGCTCTCGCTCACAGTCGCGGATATTTTCAACGCGCCACGGCTCTCTCAACTCGCCCTTTTAGTGAAGGAAGCCGCGGAGGAGGAGTCTCTGCCACTGTTGCGTCCCTTCACTTTGCTCCAGGCCGATGATCCAAAGTCCTTCCTCACTCAGTTTGTCGATCCTCTCCTCGACCCAGGGGCTGGGACTGTTATTGATGTACTTCCTTGCACCGACTTCCAAACTTGTGCAATTTTAGATGCTTTCCAAGACCCGCCCAGCCGATTGCCTCATTGGATCTTCGACCTCCCAGCAGATGTCGACTTCTCACGGTTAGAGCGGTCATGCCACCAGCTAGTAGACCGTCATGACATCCTTCGTACAGTGTTCATCCAAACACAAGGTCGATTCTGGCAGGTCTTGCTCAACCATTTGAATCCCGCATACGACAACTTCCAGGCAAATCACGATGAAGATATTACAACCTTCGTTGATTCCATTTGTGAGCTGGATCGAAAAAGGATTCGAGCCTTTGGCTCTTCCTTCATTCGATTCATGGCAGTGCGGAGTCCCTCTGGGAAGCACCGACTCATTTTCCGGATCTCACACGCCCAGTTCGACGGCTTTAGCTGGGATACGGTTCTCCGCAGTCTCTCTTCACTCTACTGCGGCGAAACTCTCTCTGACGAACCGAAGTTTGCCCAATATATTGCTTACAGAGAGGACAAAAAGGCAGACGCCTTCACCTACTGGACATCACGCCTTAAACATACTCCAAATCCTAACTGGAGTAGCATTGATTATTCGAAAAGTGTGTACAGTACCAAGGACCGTCTGACCATGAAAGCAACGGTTCCAATGCCCGAAGGCCGGTTGGTTGAAGGGATGTCGCCCGCGACTTTATTCCATGCAGCTTGTGCTATGGTATTGTCCCACCAGTACCAACAACCTCACGTTGTTTTTGGTCGACTTGTCACTGGCCGGTCGATGCTACCGAGCAGTCTGCAAAATGTGGTTGGTCCATCTATGACCGAGATTCCTATCAGCGTGCACATTGACGACCATGCTACTATTTCTGGTGTTGCATTGCAGTTGCAGCGTCAGCTCATTGAGGATTCCCGATACGAAACCGCCGGGATGGAAGAAATTATCCGGAACTGCACTAACTGGCCTGATGACGCAAAAGACTTTGGCTGGCGGACCTCTTTCCAGCAAGAAGATGAACGTAACTTCACTTTCCTTGGGACAGAAAGTCGGATATCGTTCTATGAGGCAGACCTGCTGCCTCGAAACCGACCGGAAATATACGCTACCCCACGCGATGGGAAGCTGGATCTCGAATTTGAGGGCAATCGCCAGTTGATCAGTGAGGATCATGTTCGAAGCTTTATCCAAGGTCTGGAAAAGGTGTTGAGTGACATTTGATATGCGATACGAAAGTAGCCTTTCATTTATTTTTCATAATGCAAATTTCGATGTCATCAAGTTCATAAGACATCTAAAGTCTAGTGATCGTTTGAATTTCTTAAACTGATCTCTAGCCGTTCCAAGGCCAACAACACGTCCTGTTCTATAGCAGGGCTGTGTAGGTTATTTTAGTTACTCTGTATCTCTAGGCCAATTCCGACCTTCCCTCTCGTGAGTCTGTAAGCCCAGAGGGCGGCAGTCAAGCTCACATCAACAAAGTCGAAAACAAGAGCTCCGCCAAAAATGATCGCATAATATGTCCACGCTAAAGAATTTGGCAAAGATATCACTGTTACAATAATCGCCCAAGGCAGCATCCAGAGGAAGTTGGATCCAAGTGATTGGTAGAGGTACCATCGTGGCGATGTCGCCAGAAGAATTGCCGCAATCTGGCAACTTAAACCATAGAATATGTACGTCCAGTCAATATTCTGTTATATGTCAATCGACATTGGGCTCGCCATTTCATTCTTTTTCTCACATACCTTCCACATAGTTTGAGTGATCTTTGCCACAGCCGTCGAGTCCGATAAATAATGCGCAAATGCCTCAATCCCACGCAACGATAGTGCAATGCACATGATAGTCTCGAAAGCCAATGCAACCAGGCAAGAGAAAAGCGCTGGTTGAATCAGCTCTACAAGGGTGAATCAGTAAGTGGCTACCACAAGACCTGGCACTACACCTACCAATGACATCATTTCTAGTTGCCTTGGGGTATGCAGTGCCACTTTCAGCACGGAACTGGCCCCAGTTATGACCCACAAAAGCCAAAGTGGAAGCCTCCAATGCCTGCACGGGAACCATGACAAGCCCCCAGCGGATCGTGTTGAAGACTCCCCAGGAAGTTGCATAGTCACTACCTAGTAGTATGATTCTATGAACAAGCCACAGATATATCGCATTTCGGATAGCCGACTCGGCAAATGTGTAAGCACTAGGTTTGATAAGTGTCAATAAAGCGGAAAGTCTACAGCGCAGTCTATGCGGGCCATCTGCATCCTTTTGGCAGCGCCTGACGACAACGGTGAGAAAGTACATCAGTCCGAGCAAAGACGATACACTATCACAAACAAGCCGAATTATGGCCTGCATGACAATCGTAGGTTTCCAGCGACCTACATGTACCTTTGAAATGACTAGTAGATCGAGGACGATGTTGATGAGGAACTTTGCAGAACTGATGATCAAAGGCACGTCGGGGTTATCCAGCGCCCTTGTCGATGCAGATAAGGCGGCTTCTATAGCAGACGTCACAGCCTGTACAGATGACAGTCGTACATAGGTGATAGAGGTTTGTCGTACCTCCACTGGCACGAATCCCGAGGCCAGAGTCTTGGAAGCAGCCAAAAATATCACTGTCATTGTTATTCCAAGGGCAGTCTGTGCAAGGATCATTGTGTAGGCCAGGTTCAGCCGTAAGGAGACACTCTGCGTAGACTTGTTCCCAATGACGAGCCATGCAGAGCGGGGCAGGCCCTCGTTAAGCACTTCCACAATCACTCCGATATAAGTGTAGATATCTGTCGTGACGACTTGCTTCGCGTCGATGTTTGCCACCCAGAGCTTGCTGAGAGTGCTGTACAAGGCGGGAAGGGCGAACGCTCCCAGATTAAACAAAAATGAACCGAAATATCTACCCAAGTCAAATTCCCTGTTCAGACAGAGGGGAAAATACACTCACGATTCACGACTCCATGGCTTAGCATTTGGAACAACCTCAGGCTCCTCTCTCATCCCCTGCTCCCTCGCCCTATTGCTTCGTACAGTAGGTTTAGTAGCGTCAGTTTCCATTTCTGCAGATGATATCTGAGTCACGTTCAGAGGGAGGAGATTGGGGTTTGGAAGAGGGGAATTCTCTTGGCACCTTATGCTTGTCTTTACGTGGGCACTTTAAGACGTTGAGCGTTGATAGGCCCATCTTGAGAAGGGCAAACAAGCTAGAAGATGAGATAAGCCACCAAGTTTGACATTGTCGTCCCAAGATATTGTCAAAAAAATCAATTTCTAGGTATTATAGTACTCTTAATTTATTGAGGTTCAAATTCCCCGTGAAAATGATTCCACATCCCCCTTTTATTAGTTGGATTAGTTCGGCCGGTTGCGTTCTAGATCACCATCAGCTAACTACTCATTTCTATTCATTTTGATCCAATTTCCTTTGATTACTAATTTAAGTCTCTAAAGCTATCTTTTAGTAAAATATGGTAAAATATGGTAGAAGTCTAGTGGCCTAGAATGCCTTAAGCGTGGGTTGAAAAACAGGTCATAAATCGAATAATTAGTAGGCTCTATTTTCACCCGATCTGGGCTCTCTTAAGCTAGTTCAGCGATTCCAAAGGTTTAAAATGTAAAATATACGTCTTAAATTAATAAATATAAGTAGTAATATTAAAGGGGACTAGGCAAATTTTAAGCGCTAAATTTGCTTTGAATAGGATGCAATTGATTAAGGTGTAACTGATACTTTGATACGCTCTATGCCTAAGAGACTGTTTACACTGCGTAAGGCAAGGAAGTATTATATTAAATGTTCAGTTGAGTTCGTTGGCCATTTTTCTATTAATAAGAATTAAATATGTGTTCAATAAGTTGATGGTGTAAAGATATATATTTGATTGGGGGGTGGGTAAAATTCAACTGATGACTACTCCGTCCTTGGTGAGGGCTCATGCACCTGACAGAGCCGCATGCTGTATTCCCCTTTCTTCCCCACGTCCACATATTATCTTTTTTACATTTAGAATGAAATTTCAAGTATGCCACGAAAACCCATCTCAAAGTGTGATCATGGGTCTATATGTTTGTCCTCTTCTTCTCATGCTTCGGTAGCAGGGTTCAGAAGACAAGGCCAACGGCAACGTCTCGCTGCCATCAAAGCAGACAACCGAAGCTTTCCACGAGAAGACAAACTCTTCCTTGAGGAAGATGACAGAGTTTTCCCTGCCCCTTTGTTGCTGCCTGGAGATGATCTTGCCGGAGACCTAGATGACGCGCAGAGCTTTCAAGAATGGCTTGATGGCGAACACCGCAATCCGATAACGGCTAAGCAAAAAACTGTTTATGTCGTTCCATCACCTCAAATTGACGCAAATGTTGACTTCATGCGAACATGGAAAACACCAAAATGTCCAGATCATGAGCTTTCCACAAAGCCGCCTAGCACAAAGGACGTCCAAGACTATCTGACTGCCTTCTATCACGGTCTTCCTGTCAAGATGATGCCACCATCTACCTTGCGGTTTATTCCCTGGGAAGAACCCCAAAAGAAAACTCGGAAAAAGATGGGCCCGCAATACCTGGGTCTACAATCTGGCGATGAGTGCGTGCGGATTCGCTCACGTACTTTGTCAGATGGGGTATATGAGGGCCAAGTCAATCTGGACGATCTTCTGGATACTGCTATTGGTATTTTACCGAAAGATGCATATGCTCTCCTAATGCTTGTGGACTTCGATCTCTACGAGGACGATGATGACGAGTTCGTATGTGGCCGTGCATACGGAGGAAGTCGCGTTGCAGTGGTATCTAGTGCAAGATATAACCCCATCCTGGATACTATTCAAGATGTCGAGCGTCACCATGCATGGCCCGCGTCGCATTGCGAGAAGTATATGTCTGCATGTGCTTCAGCAGAGCCAACTGCAAAGAGACAGAAAAGATCTCAGGTCAATAGCCGAGTATCACAAAATTCGACTTTAGAGCTAAACGGACCTGTGAGGGATGCAGTATCAGTCTACCGCTCCCTCCCAGAGGTAGATTCATCGCCTTCCTTGCTGTCCGCGCTGTGGTTGGGTCGGGTTTGTCGGACGGCGAGCCATGAGTTGGGTCACTGCTTCGGTATTGCCCATTGCGTGTACTACGCGTGCTCAATGCAAGGCACCGCGTCTATCTGCGAGGACGCAAGACAGCCGCCTTATCTCTGTCCGGTCGATCTGGCGAAAGTTCTTTGTGCTACTTCTATG
Organism: Penicillium expansum; assembly: GCF_000769745.1. NCBI lineage: Eukaryota > Fungi > Ascomycota > Eurotiomycetes > Eurotiales > Aspergillaceae > Penicillium > Penicillium expansum. Next base: position 76,306 of record NW_015971293.1, read on the forward strand.
TCTGCGTCTAAGCGATACCGGGCTCTTCTAGCGTTTTGTGAACGACCGGGTAATAGTGATACACATTTCTTCGGACCTTTTGCGACTTGGATCCGAAGTAGGCTAAGTCAGATCAAGGACTCGACTTAAGTTTCTTGATCAGCATGCTGCTCTCTGCTTTGCCATGGTGATGATGATAAATGGATGTAGATGAACACAGTCTCTTTCACAAACTCAATAGAATAATTAGGGTTATGAATAAAATTGATCGAGAATATTGGAACAGGAACAGGAACATTCTAGAAAAGAGTCTATGTACATTATAGAGTTGAACCATGGTACTCCCTAGATGGAACCGAACTTTCGACTTCCCAAAAATGGGGTATGCCTTCGAAACCCACTAGTCTTCACATGTGACATGCGACGTCTCGTCCTGTCTTCATCGGCGAACTCCCGAAATTCTTTGAACTTAGTTTTAACTCGGTAAAACTGCCAGTCGTGGTGTGGTATGAGTTCAGGGAGGACCGTGGATGATGCGATGCCGGAGCTCGCCTTAGAGTGGAACGATGGGGTTGAGTTGATGTATCGAAGTTTAAATGCGGCGATCGATTGGAGAGACTCGGTCGGGACAGTAATAAAATCCGTTTCCCGTTTCGTCCATCTCAACAAAACTGAGGCGTCGTTTCAAGCCATATGATCCGAGCACGTTACAAGGTTTCCATTTAGTAATTGTTGAAGGCATCTGTCCTGCTAACAATAGACAACGGGCAACTTGCGAACGGGCTAGTAGTATGAGAGGTCTGTTCGCTATTGCACTTTTCCAAAAGCAGGACTAGTTCGCTTGTTCCTAGTAGCCGACCTTGTTAAGCTCATGTTTCAAGTTAAGAGTTAGGGGTCCTCAGTTTGAGGATGTCTTGCTTTCAGCCAATCCATACTCGGCAGAAGTTCGGATGATGGTGCATGAAACTCTCTGCTATGGCTTTGAAGCTTTAAGACGTTTCACCAGTTCGTGAACTGGTGGATCATCGATCAGCTGTGCGGTCAGAGAAAACAAAAATAGATACTGTTTCAAGTAGAGTAAGGTTCCTGACGGACCGTGGATCTGGGCATTGTTGATGAGGTTCGTGTTCGAGCTTTTTTTTTCCCTGGTTATGTTCCACTATGAAACATCCGACACCCTCCGAAAGGGGGTGGTAAGATGTGGGGAATATAACACCTCGGTATGAGAGATGTAGGAAAGAAAAATCTAAGTTGTAGGGTTAAATGGTTTCCACGGTGATTTCAAAATAACGAAACTATTAAAATAAAAAGCCAAAATAACACCTGATAACTCTCGTTCTGGGACTATTCTCGGCCGATTGTTCCGAATTAACGACTATCGCATTGAGGCGTCGGACTATTTGAGCCTAATGATTTTTTTGAATAGTTTTCTTTGTTCTAGACCATATTTCGTACTCGGTACTTCGTAATCGTATATTTACTTGTACCTTGGATATTATTGAGAGTTGTGTTGGCAGAAGTAGAATTATTGTTCAATGAAGGGTTAGGGGGCCATCGGGTCAGGCATGAAAATACGTACTTTGTACGGAGTATAAGTTTGTTCGAATCCCGAAGAATAGAAAAAAATTTCCTACCTGCATTTGTTTCAACATTTGCTAATTCTTAGTCATTTTGTTCCGAGGCAGCCGTAGCAAAGATACTCTCCTGCATTAGGCCGATCCTAGCAGCGGGTCGGGGAGCTGCAGCTAGAGATGAGAAGCTGTAGTAGTCCCATATCTGGCACCACCAGCCTGTTACAAATCAGCCCGATCGCAATTTCCAAGGTGCAGGTGCTGGGTTATCCTCCAAGTTAAGAGGCTTACCATCACATGCGGTGTCTGCAGCCACTGCTCGTGGAGCTCATCTGCGTGGAGTGAGACATTGCATTCATTCATGCAGATCACTACGTTTAGTGCTGTTTGGGAGCAGGTAGTTTGTGGAGCAGCGGAAAAGAAGCTTAATGGCTAGGGTTATTCCTCGAAATGTTGTATTCAATAGTCCCCTGTCAAGGGTTTCGGGATCTGTCTGGCTGACTGCTACATGGGGCGCCATCAGTACATTAAACAAGTACGGTTCAAAGACAAAATTCACGAGTCTAAGGGATAGTGCTCTCTCCACTTTAACGGCCAAGGAAACGGCCAAGGAATATTTAGCTTGTTTTTGATACCTGACTATCTTTGATAGAGGATTCTTATTTGACTATGCAACCCGCGGAGTGGAGTTTTTCCCATGCGTGACCTGCATAACTTCATATTTCGTTCATATTCCACGCCCGGCTATAAGTAGCGTCTTGACTAGTGCAGGTTGTGACACTAAAGGCCTAGATGCTGACATCCTTGTTTGTGTGTAGAGTATCGTGGAAATTCGGGTTCAACTGTTGGTATCGGCTCTGTGTTGTAGTGTTGTATGTTGTAGCTATTATCTGCAATATTTGGTTCTACAATGTACTCTTCACAATCTGTAGAATATAGTCGTATTCACTCATAGCGACCGTATACTTTGGGAAAATCTCTCACGTTATGCTACACTCTATATTCCGTACTTTTATCTCCGTATATATATGAATAATATCCGAGCCCCTCAAAAGCACCTTAAAGGCAGACCGAAAATTCAGTTGGTGGCTGACAGGTACCCGTAAATAATTCTTAACATTCTTACTATCTCCGGAGTAAATATATTTGAGTTGACAGGTGTTTGACGGAATCGGACATGTCCATCTTTGCCTCATATGGTCAAAAGCGTGCATACTGTGCCTGGGCTAATTCCCCGGCTGTGGAACATGCATTTTACAACAGCCCACTCGGAATGCCGCATAAACTTATTACTTGAGATTTAGATACATGGACTTGAAGTGCTATGAGGCATGGTACCCCAACATACGGAGTACATCGTAGAAAGGTAGAGTAGAGAATATAGTTCCGACTGTGGAGATAGAAAGGGGGTAACTTCAGATTCGATTTTGATACTCTGTACTCCGTACAAAAATTTGGATGTTAAAGGGTTTCAACCGTTCCAAGGTTGATCTTGTTGATCCTTTTCCCCTTAAGACTTGGCAGTTTTCTTTTCTTTTTATATTTTTCTTTTCTTTTATTCTTTATTCCCCATTTCAATCTTCGTGGGGGGCACATCTTCTAGGACTTCCAAATGAATTTACCGCAATGAGCCAGATAGAAGAATTAAGATTTAGATTTTGGTATGATGAATATGATAATGTGATCCATTTTGCAAACTCTCTAACCAGAAAGCCCACAAAGACCAAAAATAGCTCGGAGGGTGGTCCACAATGCGGTAATGCACCGGTTAGCCTCTCAGGAGTCATGATCCACTTGAAATATCCAAGTCTCCATCTCTATCCCTGAGCCCTAAGGGGTCGATACCTCCAAATGTGGAATTGGAGACCGGGGTAGAACCAGTATGAGTCTGTTCCGATGTGGTGCCCTTAATCGATGTGCCCATAAACCTCCCCTCCCGGCTTGAAGTTGATCAGGGGTATATAAACAACGATGGCGATCACCTCTTCGGATCTTCAATTGTTCAACTGTCTTTTTCTTTTTTCAATCTTTTAGTCTATCGTTAATTCCTTTGGCGGCTTTTGCTTGCCTTTCCAGTCTTTCGCTTCTGTATACCCTTGGTCAGAAGATTTATACTTCCAACAGCTTTTGACCTATACATTCGTTAATACAACACACAAAACGCAACATGCGTTCTTCTCTCGTTTTGATCGCCGCTCTGGCGAGCGCTGCTCTCGCCTACCCTACCGAAAGGTCCGTTGAGCCCCGCACCCTGGGCCTCCTCGGGGAGCTCCTCGGCGACATCACTGTCGACGTGTCTTCCATCCTCAATACCATCCTCCATGGCCACTCCTCCGTTGAGCTCTTTGCTGGTCTAAGTGCTGAGGGTGCTGCCGCTCTTCAGGGTGGTGCTCTCGGCTGCAAGTCCGGCGCTATCCACTACAAGGCTAAGGCCGCTCTCAAAGCTTGGCTGCTCTTCCACGCCAACATTGACCTCTCTCTCAAGAAGTCACTGATCTCATGGTGTGAGGGTAACGAGGAGCTCGTCCTCTCCTCAGACGTCCTGGCTGCTCTGTCCGTGTACATCCCCGGATGTGCCGACATCGCTGCCAAGGGTCAGCTTTTCGTGACCATTGAGGGTATCTTCGAGGCTGCCAGCCTCGAGTCTGCTCTCGTCCTGAGTGCTGGTGCTCAGGCTTCCCTTTCCGCTTGGATTGAGGCTCAGCTTGGTCTTGATGTGGGCGTCAAGGTCGGTCTGAATGTCTGCGCCGCTGGCGGTGTTGTCGGCAGTCTGTCGGCTGATATCAAGGCTGCCCTCTTTGCTTGGATCAGCAGCAAGGAGTGTGAGCTCAGCGCTCACCTCAAGATCACAGTCCTTGCCTGGATCAATGGTCACGCCGGTGGTGACCTTGTTGAGATTGGTGCTATTGCTGACACTGCTCTCTCCACCATCTCCGTTGGTGCTTCCATTGGCGTGCACGTCCTGGAGTCCGGCCTCCTGTCTATTGGCGGCCAGGCCTCCCTCGCCGCCTTCCTGGGCGTTGATCTCGCTGGTAATCTCGCTGCTGATGTCAAGCTCGGTCTCGAGGCATGCGCCAAGGGTGGGCTCGCCACCGCCGTGGAACTTGATATCCGTACCCAGCTCGCCATCTGGCTCCACAGCTCCGACTGCACTCTGGGCGTTGAGCTCAAGGCTGTTGTCCTTCTTTGGCTGTCCTTCGCTGTCGAGGCTGATGCCTCCGTTTCACTCGACCTGGTTGGTGGTCTTGTCGGCGATGTCACTGGTCTCCTGACCGAGACCCTCACCGGTCTCAGCGTTGATCTCCGTGGTGCCCTTTCCCTCTGCGCTGCCGGCGGTAGCCTGGTTGACCTGACCTTCGCTGCCCGTGCTGAGCTCGCTGCCTTCCTCAGTGGCTGCACATCCATTGAAATCGATACCAGCATCCAGATCATCATCATCGAGTGGTTCACCGGCTGCAGCATTCCCGGTGCTCCCTCCGCCCCCGCCTCGTCTTCCGTTCCCAGCCTGCCCTCCAGCACCCCTTACCTGCCCAGCACCTCCGCTGTGCCTTCCGGTCCCGGTGCCTCCGTCTCCGTCTCTGTCTCTGTTCCTGCCGGCACTCCCATTCCCAGCGGCCCTGCTGCCTCTACCACCCCCTGTGATACCGAGACCTCGGTCATTGTCGGCTCCACTGTGATCCCCGGCCCCAGCGGCTCCGGCTCTATCACTGTCACTGTCCCTGTTGTTCCCACCGGTACCAGCCCTGCTGAGACTCCCTCCGGCGTCTCTCCCACCGGCACCGGTGTCCCCGGAGTCCCCAGCGCCCCTGTCTCTTCTGGACCCGTTCCCTCCGGCCCCGATGCTACCAGCACTCCCTGTGATACCGAGACCTCGCAGATTATCACCTCAACTGTGATTCCCGGCCCTAACGGCTCCGGTTCTATTACCGTTACCATCCCTGCCGTGCCCACCGGAACCAGCCCTGCTGAGACCCCCTCCGGCGTCTCTCCCACCGGTACCGGCGTCCCCGGAGTCCCCAGCGCCCCTGTCTCTTCTGGACCCGTTCCCTCCGGCCCTGATGCTACCAGCACTCCCTGTGATACCGAGACCTCGCAGATTATCACCTCAACTGTGATTCCCGGCCCTAACGGCTCCGGTTCTATTACCGTTACCATCCCTGCCGTGCCCACCGGAACCAGCCCTGCTGAGACCCCCTCCGGCGTCTCTCCCACCGGTACCGGCGTCCCCGGAGTCCCCAGCGCCCCTGTCTCTTCTGGACCCGTTCCCTCCGGCCCTGATGCTACCAGCACTCCCTGTGATACCGAGACCTCGGTCATTATCACCTCGACTGTGATCCCCGGTCCTAACGGCTCCGGCTCTATCACTGTCACTGTCCCTGTTGTTCCCACCGGAACCAGCCCTGCTGAGACCCCCTCCGGCGTCTCTCCCACCGGCACCGGTGTCCCCGGAGTCCCCAGCGCCCCTGTCTCTTCTGGACCCGTTCCCTCCGGCCCCGCTGCCACCTCTGTCCCATGTGACACCGAGACCTCGGAGATTATCACCTACACTGTGATTCCCGGTGGTCCCGGCGAGTCTGGCTCCAAGACCGTCACCGTCCCTGCCGTGCCGACTGCCACCGGACCTGCTGAGACTCCCTCCGGCGTTGCTCCCACCGGCACTCCTGTCGCTACCGGCCCTGCTGCCAGCACTCCCTGTGACACCGAGACCTCCGCTATCGTCACCTCCACTGTGATCCCCGGTGGCCCTGTTCCTTCCGGCGTCGCTGCCACCACTGAGGTGCCTGTTCCTTCCGGCCCCGCTGCCACCACTGAGGTTCCCGTTCCTTCTGGACCTGCTGCTGCCAGCACTCCCTGCGACACCGAGACCTCCGCCATCGTCACCTCCACTGTGATCCCCGGCGGCCCTGCTCCCTCCGGCCCGGCTGGTACCACCGAGGTGTCCGTTCCTTCCGGTCCTGCCCCTACCAGCCCTCCCACCCAGCCCTCCGGCGGTGAGTCTGTTACCACCAAGACCGTGACTGTGACTGCCACCGTCTGCGGCTGCGAGTAAAGCAGACACCATATCTGGATATATTCCGAAGTCACGACCCTAGAAGGTCTCTCATATTATTTCCTTCAACTTTGTTATTTTCTGTTTTTTTGCCCCCTTTCCCACGACAAGATGACTTCCCCCATCCCACCCACCCTGTGATCTACCGTCCCTAGCGTCTCTGTAGATATCTAATTCTAATTCTAATCAGTTTGTGTGGCGATTGAAAGATCCTGTTCATCATGTATATCACATGTATATCTCATGTTCTGGTGTGCTTATGTATGGTTCTGGGTCCATTGACAGTCTTCTCCCGGCGGATATTGGCATTCTGAAGATCCCTTGTTGACTGATGAGTTGAGCATATATACATTCTTCCCCTTTAATGGAGTACATTCCTTTATGTTATTATGTTGGGTCTTTTGAAACAATTTTAGCGATATATTTTCATACCTTAAGAATCTTCCGAACTAAGCATTTCACCAAGTAGCTAGCTAAGGAAACTGACTGAAGTTTAGGAGAACATCATCATCTTTCCCATTATCAAGGACATTCCGCCTTACAGTGTAACAGAGCACATTGATCATGATAAAAAAACAGTAATTGGAATTCTTACAAAATACATGTACAGCGCTAAAACGCACACATTTCGTTGGGAGTAAATCTCAAAGTTCAAGTCAAACATGGCCAGTGTTAATTCCTCCCACTGGTTCTTGCTGCTCTCGTTTAGTCCTGCTTTGGCTGTGAGGCACTGCTCAGCTTCTCGCTAGAACGGCGACGCATGGCGATACATCTCTCACGAAGTAATTTCTCACGAAACTCAGTTGAATGTATCCATGCAGAAACTGGTTTATCGGGCTAAGTGTTGTGAGTTTGTTAGTATCCGATTCAACATCGTAACTCGAGAAACAACATGACTTGTGAAATTTTTAGACGAACATTAAGTAGGAATTGAATCTGGGTGGTAAAGGATACAAGGTGGAGGTCGGAGCAGGAATCTTTATTCTCAATGACCAACCTGCTCGGCAACTTTTGTTTCACTGTCATCGGCTTTGGACGGATCATCGGCTTTCAAGGGGGGTGGGTTGGAATCCTCGTTCTCATCAGCCATCTTGCGTCGTTTCTCATCAGGGTTGTATCTTTCCAAAGAGCGGCGCCGCTTGCCGTCAGTTTCCTTCTTGGGGCTGCGGCTGCGGCTGCGGCTACGGCTCCGACCACCGCTGGGGCTGCGGCGTCGACGGTTCTCACCACGATCACGTGTACGGTCGGGGCTGCGGCTGCGACTGCGGCTCAAGCGACGAGAATCGCGGCGAGCATAGCGTCCAGATGAGCGGCGAGATCTCGAGGGAGATACGGGCTTAGGAGAGTCTGCCTGGCGCCGTGTGTAACGAGGCGACGAGGATACACTGCGGCTGCGAGAGACGGAGCTTTTTCGGCGGCGGTCTCCTCTGGGGGAACGTGAGCGCGGGGAACGGCTGCGGGAAATGGGTCTTGCTTTAACACGGTCACCGTAATCCGGACTGCTGCGTCTTCTGGCTCCTCCGCGGTTGCGTCGCTCGGGAGATACTGAGTTGCTTGGGGAGCGGGGGCGGCGTTCGTGTCGCCTGTGGCGTGGCTCGTCGCGGTTTCGGCGAGATGGTGACGATGGCTTTGGGGATCGAGATGGAGAACGAGTGCCGTGTGGAGATCTGGATGGCCGGCGGCCGCGACGATTACCAGGCGGCACGTAGGAGTCAAAGTCACGTCGCGATGGAGGTTCACGGAATCGGTCTCGGCTACGGTCTTGGTCTCTGGGAGGCGAAGATCTTCTATTGAAGTCTCGTCCCCGACCTCCACGGCCACCGCGATCACCACGATCACCACCTCTTCCTCCACGTCCGCGGTCTGGTCGCTCGCGGCGTCTCACATCGTCCAGCTCTCGTTCGCGGTTTTGATCTTGTTCCCTTTGGCGTCGAAGTGCTTCGCTGGCTTTTTCAGCTTCGAGCTATGTTGTAGTATGATTAGAAAACATCCGAGGACGAGGGGACGCTTACAATCACCTTCTCTTGTATGAGCTCAAGCTTCTTAGCCTCCAAGAGCTCCTTCGGGACGCCCTGTGGATTAGCCTGACCGCTTAGACACAACGACCACAGTTCTTGACAGAACTTGGGGGTATCTTTGTCTAGGAATCCGGTGAGTTGGATTTGGAGGGATTTGATATCGGGCTAGAAACAGAAACAGATGTCAGCAAACTAGGGTCGAGACGCTAGAGATGCAACGGCCCAACGTACGTAGCGCGGTCCCTCGAGATGCGCGAAACAGAGCTCAATAACGACGTCATCCTCGTTCCCCAATATCTTGGAGATTTGACTTGCGATCCATCTACATAGGTGGGGGAAAAAAGCAACGTCAGTAAACCGGAGATACCGAAAAAACCCCGGGGAAAGTCACTTACTTCTTCATAACCTCAATATTGACCTTGGTCATATCCACCTTCTTATTGAACTCGGGCGGGAACTTAGTCCGCCTGATCAGCTTGGCATCCACGCTAGACGCCATTTTTTGCTAGAGTCCGAGGTGAGGGTAGGAAAGTCCATGACCAGCAAACGAGAGATAGATGTCCGCGGTGCTCTAGTTGCACTCTTGGTCGTTCGCGGGTGCCGTATTAAGTTTGATGCCCGATCTATCAGGCGACGAACTTATCAACAGTCATAATATCAACGACGTTCTTATTACCTAGGTGGATATAAATACTCTGTAGCTCAGTCTATAAATTTATACTTCTGTAATCATTTATCTTTCTTTTTCTTATATCTTCTAAAGAAAGAAACGAGAAGGGAAGGATATGCTAGGCAGACCTATAATTTTTCCCTCTTAGAGTATATATGTCTGTGCCCCGGTTAACAACTGCTGTATATGTATGTGTATTACTTTTTGGCAGTTCATAGCTATAGTGTGATGAAATTCAATTTTATACAATGCCAATGCACTATGGGACTCATATGAGCTAAGAATAAACACTAATTTTATATTCTTTTTAGAGTATGGGCTCATATTTGTCAAACACCTCAAAGCTATATTCTTGTATGATTATCTTCCAGGGCTGCTCTGATAATCTAGAATTTGTGGAGAATCGATAATCAATGTCTTGTCAATGCTGAGTATATACGAATCATCACGTTTCGTTCCTTCTTCGGATTTTTTATCGACATAAATTATACTAAATGTTAGAAGACAAAGTGATGGACATTTAGATGGATAAAAGAACCTCCATATTTACTTGAACTCAAACTAAATAGGAGTGCAAACTTATATGATACTATTAGGATTGAGGAGTATGACAGCATTGAAGAGTTTAGTTTAGTAACTAGGGTATAGATGTAGAGTGGAGGTTATCCGGCCGACCCCATTTATCGGGTATATGTAGTGGACGGACTGCGGCTTCAAATCACTTAAGATAGTGGGAAACTCTTACCAGAGAAAACTGGGGTATAATCAGCACCTAGAGCCTTGTCCATCTTTGTGCAATTCTCTTTACTCAAACACAGAATCAATTCTTTCAATGTTCTCTGGTATGTTGTGGTACAGACGTCGCCATAGCAACACCATGCACGTGACCTGTATAGCGCGCCCGCGACGAAACCTCGAGACCGGGCTTTCTCCAGGATCAACAAAACAATCGACAACTTTGGAGGGGCCACATTGATCCACGACTTCAATGTAGGTATTATCGCCATGGCCTCCCCGAATTCCCTCCCAGCATACAACGAGCTGTACCGACAGCCAGCCCGACCGATGTCCCGATCCGCGGTTTCACGTTCGGGTTCCAGACGGGCATCTCCATCAACACAGGCTCTGCCCAGACATTACTCTGGGGACAGCTCCGACGAAGAGGTCCCCGAACCTAAATTCAGCGCTTCTGTAAAAGCATTGCTTCATGGAGATGGATTAGGTTCTTCGCCTCATCTACAAAAGGCACACATGTCGTACGAACCTCGAATTGAAACATCAAGACAGCAAAGCCGCTCACCACGAAATTCGTCCCCACACGACTCATCTAATGGTAGCCCGGCTCCAAGAGTCGTCCGTATAGGAGCCATCTCATCGGCTTCCCGATTCTCACGCGAAAGCTCCCCACTATCAAATAGCCAGAGCGCAGAACCAGAGCACCACAGCCGGCCCAATGATTTTATTACTCCCGCTCCACGCCAGCGCAGTGTTCGCATCAACGTTTCGCGCAGCAACACACGATCCCCCGCGTCTGTCTCGCCTTCAGGAAAGCGCTCGTCGGGACGCAATTCGGCCGACGAGTATGGTAGTGCAGAGCGCTCGGATAGTGATCGGAAATCGCAATATGATGATGATCCTGCGATGCGATATGGACTTTCCTCCGCGTTGCGAGGGCGCGGCGGCGAAGAAATCGCTCCACATAGTTCGCTGCGTGTCAAGCGGGTTGGTCGACTCGCTGGCACCTTCTTGAACGGTCCTGCCCGGAGGGGCGTACTGCGTCGTCAGAGCGAGGAAAGTAACGAGGAAAATCACCAATATCTCTCGGCTGACGGCGTCCGGGAGGACGTGGAAGGAGAGGAGGAGAATGCAGAATACCGACCTCGCAACCCAGCAAAATCTTCATCCCCCAAGGTGTCATGGGCTGACCCAAGCCCGCCTCTTGTGCGTGAATCCAATCGACCAGAATATCCTCTCCGCCCTGCTGAGGTTGAAGGACCGTTTTCGAGGTCATCTTCGCCAAAGTCATACGGCTCGAAGTCCACACCCGCTTCATCAGATATGTCTTCCAAATCCTCAATCGCGAAGGAACATCCTGTATTCAAGGTTCCTTCAATACCGGCTTTGCCATCGGTCCGTGACCAAGAGAATGAACCACCACCAACTTTCAGGCGCACAAAGCCCCAGGGGTTGAATGTGTTAGATAAACCTGAAAAGTATAATGTTGTTTATGATACCGAGAAGAAAGATGTAGCAGAGACGCCAGCAACAAACTCTGCACGAAAGATACTTGCCACGCGGAGTAACAACACCCCTCATAGGGCCGCTCCTCCTCCTCCGAAAATGTCAGTTCTTGAGACTGCTACTTCCACAGGAGGCGCATCGACATCCCAATCGCGGAAAAAGAAGAGTCAAGTCGCGATTAATGGCAAGCATTTCACTCGACTTGATTGCATTGGTCGAGGCGGCAGTTCCCGTGTCTATCGAGTGATGGCAGAGAATTACAAGATCTTCGCTCTCAAGCGTGTCAATCTTGAAGACGTCGATCCAGTGACTTTGACCGGATACAAGGGTGAAATCGACTTATTAAAAAAGTTGGAGAATGTAGACCGTGTGGTCCGCTTGTTTGACTGGGAACTGAACAATGACAAACATGCTCTTAGTGTGCTGATGGAGATTGGAGAGTCTGATCTCGAAAAGATCCTCACCTTCCGTCTAAACGCTGAGGATGCTGTGTTTGATATCAACTTCACCCGATTTTATTGGAAGGAGATGCTCGAGTGTGTCCAAGCTGTCCACGAGTACAACATTGTCCACTCGGATTTGAAGCCGGCCAACTTCCTCATGGTTCAAGGCCGACTGAAGCTTATTGACTTTGGAATTGCGAATGCGATCCAAGATAACACGGTCAACGTTCATCGTGAACAGCAAGTCGGCACGCCAAATTATATGTCCCCTGAAGCATTGGTTGATTCCAACGTGTCGCTCGGTCTGCCTTCAAGTGTTGGAAAAGTTATGAAATTAGGAAAACCCAGCGATGTCTGGAGTCTGGGTTGTATTCTGTACAAGATGGTCTACGGACAACCACCATTCGCCAAGATTGCCAAATATTATGAACGCATCATGGCTATCCCCAACCCCCGTGTCCAAATCGATTTCCCGGCCTTCGGCGTCGGTGGCATCCCAGTGCCTCCTGGACTTGTTCGGACTCTCAAGCGCTGCCTGCAGCGCGATCAGACCCTCCGACCAACCATTGAGGAGATGCTTGGCCCGCGCGATCCATTCTTGCACCCCGATGCCCAGCTTGAGGGTGCTGTTCCAGTCACCCAGGATATGCTTGGCCGTATCCTGGCCAACGTTGTCAATCACTGCAAGGCCCGCGGTGTACCCAGAGAAGAGGAACTGGCTGCATGGCCCGCAGGATTCTTTGCAAAAATAAAAGCAGCCCTTGAAGAAGAAAACCCATGACAACACCCAACCACTCCTTTCACTTTATTTCCTTTGTTTTGACTGCCGTATTGGCTTTTTCTGATGTTTCCTTCTTGGTTAGAACGACTTAACGACTGGTGTTGGATATGTGAATCTTTTTCTGTCTGGGTCTGCTTGGTTAATTTGCGGGATATCTCACTGTTTGTGTTTCTTTGCATTGTCTCTTCTCTTCTTTCTGCATCATCCTTCGGGATGTTTGTCCGACCCAACCATCTTGCCTTGTGGTGGGTATTTCTTGACGAATCTCGGTTTCAGCGCAGCGTGTGGATTTTCATTCCAGTACATGATTTCATTAGCCTTTTCATCTTTTTTCTTGCATTCGGATGGGTATTGTTTGAGTACCAGCGTTCTTAGACTGACAATAACCTCCCATTTGGTTAAGATGTTTAATTGACAACCCTTGGCTATCTTCATTACTTGGATACTATACTGCATGTTTCTTATCCTGTGGGCTACCCGGAAATCAAATCAAGTCTTCGATTCATGATCCATATAACGTCTTACAATGGGGATCTGACTTGCGATGCAGATGCTGCTTGTCTTCATAAAATCATAGTTGATAAATGCCTGACTATCTAAAAACTAGCTATGTCCATTCAGAAGCCAAACATGCGGAATACTTTTCGTTTGAAATCAATGGACTTGACTTTGCGCCATTAACACCACCCAAGAATAGAACATTTGAACAGTCTTGATAGACCGTATGTATCAAGAAAGGGAAATATAGAACTGCCTGAGCATGGTATCGAAGACAGGTGTGTACCTGCCGGGAATGTAGAGGAAGTGCTTGTAGTCAATTTAGACAAGGAGGACCCTATTGGAGGTTAGTTTGGGATATAGCATAAACAAAAGGAATTATCGAAGCAACTCACGCATTAACACAACCGTCGTTCTCGGGGGTGTTGGTGACCTGGGCCCATTTACCCCAGACAACCTTACCAGAGGTGGTAACAAGACCCAACTCGGAGACATTGACCTCAATGATTGTTCCCTTGGTCAAGACACCCAGCTGAGTATAGAGAGGGTTCTGGGGGTTCTTCTTGACGGACAGAATGGGGAGCTGCACGGTGACAGCCAGCTCGGGACTGAAGGGAAAAAAGTTAATATACCGTATACAACCAAAATAAACCGGAGGGTGGCATTCTCCCCCCCAGAGATAAAACATACTGTGTGACGTTACACTTCTTGTAACGGAGACCCATGGGACGAATGAACCGCTCGTACTTAACAGGACGACGGGTGAAGTCGTTGCCAACGAAAGTAGGCTTGGTGATCATACGCTTCCAGGCCTTCTTGTGGGTCTTCTTTCCGGTGTTGATAACCTTGAACATCTCCTCCTCGCTGATACCCTTGACCTTAGGCAGAGGGACAGCAAACTTAGCAGCCTTCTCATTACGCTTGTTCTTGATAGCACTGGAGAGGGCCTTGGCGTTGGTCTCCTGCGAGCGGTCGAGCAGGTACTGGGGCAGAGGGGTCTTGGAAGGCTCGTCGGGTGCGGCGGACTTGACGTTCTTCTCTTCCTGGGCCTTGATGCGCTTCTTCATTTGAATCTTCTCCTTGTGGCGATTCTGCTGGTACAGCTTGGCCCGCAGACCACGCAGGTTCTGGGCATCGTGGGACGCCTTGTGTCCCTCACGAGCCTGACGCTTTCGCATGCGCTCATCGTGATCGAGGCGCTTGCCGTGCTGCTTCTGCCAGCGCTCGATATACCTGGTGGGAAAATGTCAGTTAAAGATCGGGCGGTGGCTGGCGGGGAGAGACGAACTCGTTCTGAGGCTGCAGGTAGAAAGAAAAGTTAGTAAATTGATTAAATTAGACATTGAGAGACCAGGAAATCATTAGGAGCTTACCATGATGAACGACGAATGAACAACACGAGGTGAATGGGTGATGAAGTTCTTGCCTTGAAGATCTAATCGAGACCGAAAAAGTTGTGATGCGGGAAAAGATAGCGAGGCACGTGACGCTCCTTATCGGTAAGGCCGTTTCTCGAGTTCTTCAGCTTGTATAGACTAAAAGAAGAAATGATGATGAATGGTAGAAAATTGGAAGGAGATAATTGGTACTCTGAAATGAGGATATGCACTTTAATTCACTATCGTAATATTCCTCTCTTTTCGTTGCAAATCTGCATCCTTAACACATATATAAAATCTCACGTGATACTACGGGTGACAAAGCGGCCATTTGCGCAAGTAGTGAATTTCTCTAGTTACGGGGAAGCCGCTCTTCTATCTCGAATATCAACCACAGCGAACCACTTCCACTCTCGATCATTGAGCATTGGCAAGCGGTCAGTCAATATGTTCTCACGCTCCGCTCTACGGAGCTTCGCCTCCGAACTGCGCTGGGCGGCGCCGTCTACAATTTCATCCGCAGCTCCCCTGCAGCAACGAGCATGCCTTCACCAAAGTGCTTCTTTGATGAATTCGCAACAACCTCAGAGCCAATCGGCGTCCAGCCATCCTGAATCACCTCTAAGCGCCACTCCCCGGGCTCAAGATGCCCAACCAAAGACTCACCAGGGCGTCAAGGCCTCCGCTTTCGACGAAAACACCATGACACCCCAAACACGCGCACACGTTCCCATTGCAAAGCAACCCGTTGCCCCGACTTTCACCTCCCCTCTCCAAGTGACAAAATCTCTCATGTCACAGCTCCCCCACCTTGCCGGCCAGAAGCCGCACTACATCGTCGCTCAGCTGCACGCACGACCATACCTCTTGACCGAAGGTGATCACATTCGGCTGCCCTTCCTCATGCCCAAGGTCAAGGCGGGTGATATTCTGCGATTCAACCGTGCTTCCGCACTTGGATCTCGCGATTTCACAATGAAGGGCTCACCGACTATCGACGAGCGTATCTACGAGTGCCGAGTTCGTGTGACGGGTGTGGACGCAGAGCCGCTACGCATCAAGGAGAAGACGAAGCGGAGACAAAGGCACGTTAAGCAAGCCAAGAGCAAGCACCGTTATACGCTCATGCGTGTCATGGATGTGCGGGTGAAGACGCCGGATGAGTTGTTGGCGGAAGGCGCGGTGGTCGTGGAAGACTCAGAGGACAGCTCAGTAATTGAACCCCGGTCATAATTGGGTTGTTCGGTGTTTGGGTGAAGCTTTTTTTGAGGCGAAAATGTGATGCCGGACCATGATCCGACAGCGGTTCGAGGTATTGACAGTACTACTCGAGATATGGTCTGATCATTGGGCTGTTGGTAATTGTCTTGCCGCCATGCATTGATATCTTTGCGGCATATTGTACAGATAGATCGATTTGGGCTGTTCTCTGTATGCATTGTATTCTATAGTATTGAACTTTTTCAGAAGATCTCTTATTGCAATGGTGTAGGGCATCATTAAATAGATATAGGCTCTTCCCAGTTCATTTCTTGGGCCAGCCATTATTGCATCAACGTTGAATTTCATTCAACAAAGCTCAATATCTCACCCGCAATCTTCTCAGCGAATGCATACACAACAGATCGTGGATGACCACGCGGTAGAAATGGGAAACTGCTGGCATCCACAACGTTCAACCCCTGCACACCATACACATTGGCATGGTTGTCAATCACAGCCATCGTGTCATTCTCACGTCCCATATAGCACGTTGCTGACGCTTGGTAAATGGTAGACATACTCTGATGAATGAACTTAAGAATCTGAGCGTCAGTGGAAACATCGAAGCCTGGGAAATACTCTTCCTGTTCGGCCACGCCTAGCTTAGCCAACTCCGCCCAAATCTGCCGCTGTCGCTTGAAAGCCTGAATAGCTAGATTCATATCAGTTGGATCTACAAACCATTGCGGATCGATCAAGGGTGGGGTTTTCATGCCAGGGCCAGCGAGACGGAGTGAGCCGCGAGATAGAGGAGCAGTCAATGATCCACTAAGGGGTGCATATTGATGCCCATCCTCTGCATTGGCAATGACTTTGTTGAGATTATAGCCGTTGAATGCACTGATTGGTAACCATTCCAATTCTGGCCAGTCGAATGGGAAACTTGATAAGGCGAGACGAAATTTGCGAGTCAGGTTTAAGCGGAATGGGTCAGGCAATTTCTCCCAGCTGTAGTAGCCTGGTCCAAAGATAGATTGGGCCCCAGTGGAATTTTCTCTGTACTGCTTCGCACCAAGTGCTGCTATAGTTGCATTTGTTAGCCGAGGCTGAAGCTGTGAGGACGCTCACGCGGTGTGTAGCCCTGGAGATTGGGTGGCCTTGCATGTTTTGGCCCACGCCTGGGAGGTCCTTGACGCAGGAAATACCAAGGCTACGCAGATTGCCGCATGGCCCAATGGCCGAGATCATCAGTGGCTGAGGAGACTGGAAGGCACTGGCTGATAGAATGACCCGGTTGCGAGCGTGGAGTGTAAAGTTGACTGGTCGAGTGCCAAATGTGCCTTCAGTCGATACCTGGACCCCTGTTACACGCTTATTATCGTCATCAAATAAGATCTTTTGTGCCATGGTACTCTTGTACACCGTGGGCCCGACGCCTTTGTCCAACACGGCCTGAATAAAGCCGGACTCAAAGCTGGAGCGATGCGTGTTTTGAGGGTCGATGGTGAAGGTCGCAAATACAGAGCCAAGCAATCCACCAATGTTAAATCCATCAATCTGCCTCATGCCGAGGGATACAGATGCCTTCTGGCACCATGTTCCAAGCGCATGCACAGCATTGCTAAATGAGACCTCTAGCGGTCTGTCTGTGGGATTAAATGCATATAGAGTCTGGCTGCTCGTGGAGTTGCTGTGTAGCGCCTGGTTAGGAGTATAGTGAACTAGCTTTTTGAAGTAAGGCAATAAGTGTTCGAAGCTATAGCTCTAGTTATCTACCTCATCAGCCCAGCTCTACATGCTGTCAACTGGGGTAGCGAATCTCTGTTCACCAAAGATTAGGGGTCCGAAGATATTCTCGTTTAGAATTCCCCGAAGTATCTGGTGGAGAGTTTGCAACTTCACAAGGCGGCAAGGCCTTGGAAAAGGGACACAGCAGTATTTTTGATGTAAATTTTTGCTTGGGATGAAGAAGTAATAAAATTGAAGATACTAATCAATATGAAAGAGAGGTTTCAAACAGGGACTATCAGCATAAGAACCTTCATCCTATACTATAATCTCCTTTACCCGCAGTTTCTGTCGGCAAACTTCCAATGACTTCCGTTGCATCTCGGCATATAGATGGAACTCATCCGCCACACATGCCCCTAGGAGCCGCTGGAAACCATCGAGGTCTGAATCCGCGCCCATTATCAGTTGCTTGGACTGGGAGACACCACCCAAGTTGGAATTGAAAATTCCACCCGCAGACAAAGGAAGGAAGTCTTCGTACGTGATAGCCTCATAACTCAGGATCTCCTTGTTGAGAAGATCCTGAAGTGAAACTGGAGGCAATTGCTCCTCCGATAATTCCACGCGTTCGTTAATTAATTGATCACCCAGTGGTGTCAACCGATATGTGAAATATCCCAGTCTCTGATCGTGAAGATCTGACAGACTATCGGGGAACTCTTTGAAGCGCTCTTCCAGTAGCGTGTCATAGGCCTTTCCTTTCAAGCCATTCTTTGCAGCTTCTGCATTGACTCGTTCCAAGATTTGATCATAAAGCTGGCGACCTTCCCGGGTCAAAGCGTAGCCTCGTTGCTCCACTTCACCAAAGCGTGCTGTGTGGGAGCCCTTCACATAGGATCCAGACGGATCCCTGAAATATACGGTTTCCTCTAGAGCCTTGAAGCTTGTCTGACGTAGAAGAATTGGGCATAATCGTTTTGGTGGCCCCTCAATACGATCCTTAGCAGGCATTCCATGATCCAACATCAATTGTTGTACAAGATCGATATCAATCGTTCGGGGCGTTAAGTGGTTGATATGAGAACTGGGGAAAGAGACAATGTCCGCAATCAGAGGATGCTCAGCTTTGAGATGCTCGTATTCTTGAAGGGTGACTGTTGCTTTTGAGTGCCACCGGAATGTCTCAAGACCATTACTGATGAGCTCTGTGCATTGATCCGGTGTCAAAAAGCCCTGGCTCTCTGCTATATCCAATAGAGCAAGAAGTCTGGGCGTGAAGATGTTTCTTTGCTCTAGCGCTTTCTGAGCTAGTTCTCGAGTCCTTTCTGTTAAAAGCTCCATCCGCAAGACTGTCGTGAACACTCGAAATGGGTTCTTCTCGAGTGCCTCTTGGGTATTTGGTCGGAAGGCGGTAGCGTGCATGGGGAATCCAGCGACGCTGAGGTCGTAGTAGCCCACAGGGTGCATGCCCATCACAGCAAACATGCGACGAACTGTAGCCAGTTCATGTGCTGTCCCTAGTCGGATGGCTCCATGTCTTTCAACCCGATGCCGGGCGGGCAAAATATCATCTGGATTTATAACGCGATCCCCCTCGATATTCTGGCTATTTTGAACTGTTTTCGCGTCTGCTTCCCAGACTACATCGATTAGGTCGCCGTAGAGAGGAACTTCGCTCTTGTACATTTCTGAAAGCGCATGACAGAAGCGCGATCGCAAATTGTCCTGATCGAAGGCCATATTGAATGTTTAAGGGATCGGATGTTGATCGGAGAATGAATGGCGAGGAATGAGTCGTGTGAGATTTGTAGAAGTGTGTTATGATTGAGCAGGAATTATAAAATGGACTATTAAACTGGAGAAGATCACGTATCTTATATACCCCGGAGCATTGAGTCAAAGCTGATATCAACTCACCTGCTTTACCCGCTATCTGACGCCTTGCATCGGGGAGATAAGTCACCCCGGGAGTCATCTCCAGGGCTAATCCGTTTGATAACTCTTATTTACATATCTAAATGATTAGATAGTAGGCTCAGTATTGTTATACCTGCTGATAATTACATTCATTCCTTCATGGATGTATGATTTGAAGGTGAAAGTACTTTGTACATCGGGTCTTATCCGTCGGAAGATTGTCTTCCGACGGAACAGCATTGTACCTACTTTGTGGTATTATTCAAACATTTAAACCTGTTATTCTTGAATTAATAAAAGCTATAGCTTCATATCAATGGATTTCAGTGTATTGGAAGTAAATAACGAGGTAGAAATCAGCTATGCTCTCTCGTATAGCTTACGGCTGGTTCCTCTCAATCTATATACCCCAATAGTAGTGAAATCAAAACATATAGAAATCCTTTTTTTTTCAATTACCGTTCTTTTCAAAACCAGACAATAACATACAAACGCTTCCCCAGACCCCGCAAAATCCCCGCGAGAGCCCGCGAGAGGTGAAGAAATTGAAGATTGGCGATTGGTTCGGTAAAGGGGTGTTCCACTTGGGCCAACTCTCATCAGATTAGGCGGAAGGGGAGATCATCGTTCGCTTCTCAAAACACAGTAATCTCCTAGAATAGCCATGGAAGCGCCTGAAGGCAAAGCACGATGGGCTTCGCAACGCCGTGTGCCGCGGGCCTCACGGGCATGCGAAACCTGCCGCGCTCGGAAGACCAAGGTAGGCCGAACTTCACCTTGAAATTGCCGGGGTTTTTTTTGGCCCTTTCGGAAACCAAATCCACTCTAACAATCGGTAGTGCGATCAAGCCCAACCGTGCTCTTATTGCGCATGTATCAATCCCACCTCTTGAAATACCGAGGCAGCAGTTAACCCAGAGACAGATCACTCGTTTGACTGCGTGTTCCGCGCTTCTGATGGGCGCGGAATCCCCGTCGATTCAAACAAAAGGAAACGAGATGCTGGAGAATCCGAGCAAAGGTTGGGGCTTTTATCACATGGGTTTCCGCGCGTCGTCTCTAATCAGATGGAAAGCCAAAGCAGCACTAGGCCATCTCCTTGGCCGGGTATTCATCAACTCGAGACACCCAAAGGCACGAGCAACTCTAAAAAGACGCTATTATCAATTGGCTCTCCCCAGGCCCAGACCCCGAGTTCGTTAAGTGGCCGTCCCAATGTTGTCAATATCACACCCAAAACAACGATCGTGTCGGCTAAGCCATCCGACGCTTCACAAAGTGACCACCGCCCTTCTGCGATCCTAGAATAACTTAACTAATCACCCATTTAGTCCGAAATTCCGAATTAGGGGATGCTGCCTCAAGAGATGGTTTAAGCGGTGTCAACCTGCATACCAATGGTACCGAGTTCTATGGTAATTCGTCAAACCTAGCATTCCTCGGAAATTTATACGCAAGAGCACAGAATCAAGAGCTCAGAGATCAAAATCAACCAGACGAGACTCCTCGGCAAATGCCAGCTTCACCCAAGTATACTAATCCACGATCTCAGCCTTTGTCGCCAGAAACGAGCCACAGCAAAGATAACAGGAGATCAAGCAAATCACAACTCTCAATTGTGAATTTGCTTTATAATGCAGATTACGTCGGACATCCTTCGCCCCAATCTCATGATGGGGCAGAGTTTACAGCACAGAGAAGTCCGCCAGATGCAGATAGCCTCAAAAGCAGGACTCCTACAATGAACAATGGTAAATTTTCCTTTTGTCTTTAATGTTTACCACAGCTCATATGAGTTTCTGACTAGAAGTAACAGACCATGACATCAACTTAGAAGCATTATTCCCCTGTCTTACAGAGACTGCGCAGATGGAGATCGAGAAAACCTTCATTGGCAGCTACTTTGCGAACAAACATTACATCCACCCACTACTTTCTAAAAGTAGTTTTATGCGACGCTGTGGAAATGAAGCATGGCCAATTCCAAATCGCCAGGGACTATTCCGAGGAGTCACGAAGTTTGCAGGGTTATACTTTGCGGTCGTTGCTTTGGGTGCGATCAATGCGAGCCCGAACGAGACCTCCTTACTCGAACATTTCTGTCAGCAATTTGTCGATCCGAATCAGACACAACGAGCTTTGAGGGGGCATAGGTTCACTGCCCTTGACTTTGCTAAATTCTTCTTCGGCCTCGCAAAACGGACTCTAGGTGATCTTTTTGAGAGTTCCTGTTTAGAGTCTGCTCAGACTCTTCTTCTTTTGGTACGTCTATGTCAATATTACATCAGAGGGATGCTCATATTTCTATTAGAGTGTGTTCCGTCAAAATTCGTTACAGCCCCATAGCTGTTACATGTACAGCGGGATGGCTGTCCGTACAGCAGCGGCTATTGGTCTCAGCTCGAGCATGTCTTCTCTGCCTCCTAGTGCGAGGCGAGAAGCTAGACGCACCTGGTGGTAAGCCATGAGCTCAAAATTAGAGTAAAAAGCAAGATACTAACTCTTCTATTTAGGTGTATCTACTCCCATGAAATGTGAGCGTCTACCTCATCAGGATTGTACTTCCCGAAAATGATACTAACATCGATCTTTAGAGAAATGTGTTGTTCCTCAGGACGTCTGGACAGCATGAAAGAGTTGCATTATTACCAGACCTCCCTCCCCAAGATAAAAGTAGGTGGCATCCCCTAATTTGCATGGTGCCATCCTAACAGACCCAGGTTGATGCCGATGATCTCGATCCCGATGCCGAAGACCACGACATAGCGATGATCCCGGCAATGGTCGCCTTAGCCCAAATTATGTCCGAAGCATCTCATCAATTGTACCACTCTATGCGGCGGTCAATAGCTGATAAATCCTGTCTGGCAATGGCACTTGATCAGCGACTTCTTGAGTGGAAAGCAACATTGCCCGCTTTCTTGAATCTAGATGCACATGCACTGAATGACCCCGAATGGGCATTCAAGCAGAAATTGGTCTTGAGACTAAGTGGGGCTCCCTCTACACACCTCATGTTCCAATTCAACGCATTCTAGAAAGAATCACTAATTGAACCTCATGTCTAGGATACTACAATACTCGAATCCTCATCCACAAGCCATTCCTTGTGGCAGCAACTGCAAATACAGACACTTCATCAACGGACCTTTCCGTCCATCTACATACTTGCCTCACTGCCGCCCGGATGAGTATTAATATGCAATACGAGTCATTCCTGCATAGAATCTACATTCGCACCTGGTCAGCCACCATACCTCTTCCTCCTAAGAAAGTATAATTAACAACCCTATTTCCATTATAACAGGTGGTACAACACAACATATGCACTCTACGGTTCAATGATCCTCCTTCATCTCATTCTATCAAACTACCCAGGCCTACCAGACGACGAGCTCCTCGAAGACGTTGAAAAGTCTCTCCAGATCTTCTCCTCTATGGGCGACATCATCGTTGCCCGTCGCTGTGCCGAGATGCTCCGCGAAGTCCTCGAAGTTGCACGCACATGTCTGGCTAGAAGAAGACGGTCTGCCCATAGACCTAACCACAGCCAAGACCGAAGTCAAAGCCAAAGCCAGCTCCCTAGACTCGGAATGCCATATACATCATCAACAGGAATCTTAAATTCGTCTGAGGCTTCATCAGATGCAACCACATTAACACGAATGCATTCCACTCCAAATTCGACACCAACAGGAGGCGAGATCGTCTTACCAGAGGCAAAATTACCCTCACCCATGCATGGATTATCCCTCGACACACCATTGTCTATTCTAGAACAACATACTGATTCAGACGACGGAGATTTCCTTTTTTCGCTCTTCAGCAACGGCACGCAGACACAGCCTGATCGAACGCGGGCGGAGATGCTGGCCAATTTGGTGGATCCGAGTGTTTTGGAGGATTTTGCATTTGGAGGAGGGAATGAGTTCTCATTCTTTTAGTTGAGAGTATACCAAGCGTGTCAAAGGAATAAGATCCCCCCAACCACTGTGTTTGAGCATATTGTAAGTGATACCTTTGTGTATCATATGGAGACATTGGCTAGGCGTTATTCATGATTGAAATAGTAAGAAGGGTCAGCCTAATAACCCACGGGAACTCTAGAAATTATTGTTCACTATCGCAACAGTTACATCAAGAGGCTGATAAGTGATGGGGTTAGGGAGGAGGAAGAGGGAGGGAAATGACAGCCAGAGTCCTAATTGGTGAGGCGTATTTATACTAGTGGACTTCCTTCATATCCATTCATGAGAACCTTAAGGTATCTTTTCAAATCTCTCTTATGTCTCTCTCAGATATCTCTCAGGTGTCTCACAGGCGGCTCAAGATGGTATAAACACGCTTGAAGTTATCCATGACCCGATCTTCCAAGACTCTGGATTCCGTTTACTCCCACATGTCCTACTTGACCTGACGGCCAGCAACTAAGTGACTGGTGTGACGGGGATGAAGTTGTGAAGCTTAAATTCAAGTCTTCCAATGACTTCTCCGAAGCCCGCAGTGTCGTCTCACGTCCGATACAATGGAAAGAGGGAGGTGTCCTAAACCCCGAGTGTCCTGCAAATGCGACATTCAAAATGTTTAACGATCAGATACAATCGATTCAGTTGGTAAGCTGAATTTCCCCTTTCCCTCTATCCACAAATACCTCGATGATCATTACTGACTTCATCTTTCTAGGATCCCACCCAAAACTCTCCGATATCCCACAATGCCCTGAAAGCCAGTATTCTGAGCGAGGGACTGCTCGCGTCATGTGAGCTTCTTGTTATGGACTTTGGCAAGTTCAAGAGCACCTAAGTTGCCAAGATGATCAGGGATAATCAGCTTGGGATAGTCTATAGCAGTATGAAGACATTGGAACAACGGTTTGGAATTCTGTGCCAATTGAATATCGGACCTGCTATCTCGCGGTTTGGCATCACACATATGCGGTAGCCAGACAAAGCGTGGGCTATGCGTAAATTATTCAACAAGGACGATCTCTTCTATCTTGTTCTAGGGAATCCAACATCGACCATGTCATCAATGACTTCAGAGTCGCCATGGACAACGCTCCTCGGTTTCCATTTGCTGGATATTTCGGAAAGCACTTCGATAACCCGTTCATACAGTCGGGAGACTATTCATCAAGCGAACAGGTCGATTTTCGAAGGAGATTGCAACTATACTGTCGTCCTTAAATACATAGGGTACCGGAATTAAAAAAATAAAATCATAATTCATCATCCAACCTATATACATAATTCCCGTCTAGAAACATTGGCGAAAAAGAAACCACAAAAGCAAGCACCAAGCATAGTCTGGTCCAATCCAGACATTCCAAAGCCAGGGTAATTCCGTCGTCACAACGTAACAGGTTTTAGTCCGCTGCGAGGCAAGCAGACTCGGTGCATGGGGGTACATGCACCCATAATCAATAATTTCAAATAAATCAAGCGCTTCATTTCATAAAATCAAGCACAAGTTCCCGAGAAAACGCCATAGCAGAAAGAAGGGGTCATGAGAGAACAGCAGGGAGAGCCCAGAGGTTCAAAATGAGGTGATATGAGGTCGAGGCGGAGTTGACAAAACACATGTAGCATGGGCGAAGAGAAAAGGTAGAAGAGAGGTGGACTTGATCACAGGGGCGCCATAGAGGCTTCCCCCTCCCCATCCTCCATATCACTAACAGATGTAGCTGGTGATGCAAGACCCGACATAACCGAGCTCGAAGCCCCCGTGCCGGCGGCATCCATCATAGCCTCATCATAAGAGCCAAGCGCCGAAGTCGGCATGCGCGGCGGCGCATTCTTGCCAGATGACGCCATGAGCTCCGCGATCCCTGGCTTTGCGGGGACGTGCTTGTGTAGCGCCGTGGCATTATCGAGACTTTGCAGGGCAAAGCCCATGAACTCGGCGTTCTTGTGGCTGACACCTAGAGTCCAGCGGTATTCACACAGCCGAACGCGGTAGAAGTCTGCTTCCTCGTTTGTCGGGGCGGTGATGCGAAGTAGCATGCCGAAGGAGCCGATGAGGGAGAAGTTGGTGCGCGCGGAGGCGGGCCAGAAAGAGCGGAGGTGAGCGGGGCGGAGGCGGTTGACAAAGTCCATTGCGGAGATCAGGCGCGTTTTTGCGGCGGAGCGGCAGATGTGCGCGAGGTACTGGTCTGTGCCTTCGGCGAGGAGGGAGCGGACGATGCAGCGGTGCAGGGTTATTTCGGTAGCAAAGTAGGCGAGGTGGAGGGCGCCGTTGCGGGCGTGTTCGTCTGTTATTGTTTCGACAAGTTCGCCGGTTGAGGTTTCCATCTTGAGGGATGGTGGGAGGGAGGAGAACCAGTCCTTGAGCCGGATTTGGGCTGGTTTGGCCTTTTCTAAGATCATGCGTGTACGCTGGTTTCCAGCGGCGGAGAACTCTTCAATGGCGTGCAATGTATAGAAACGGTCGAGGATGTCGGAGAGGATGGTTGTTAGTGCGACCATATGGCAGAAAAGAAGAGGGCCGTGGCCGACAGCGGTTTCATCGTGCGAGGAGTCAGTGCCGGAGGAAAAGGCGTCCGAGAAGTCCTGCTCTACGAGATCCTTTACCGTCCAGTTGAAGGCGAAGATATGCGAGGGACGGCCGTGCACTAGCGACGACCATTTATCCTGCATATACAAAGCCCACGCGAGGCGTTTCCGCAGGCCTTTTTCCCAAGTCTCCATACGCCAGTTTGTGCAGTCTTGATGTAGGCCCAGCTCGAAGGCGGCCGTGACCAGCTGACCATTTAATGATGCTGTAGCTAGAGTCGACTTCTGTGTCAGCAGAAGCCCGGCTTGGATAGTCGAGACGCTGGGGAATTGTAAAGAATCCATCAGCAGCTTTAAGGCCGAAGCCTCTAGCCGTGTGGCATCGGGTTTGCGTGCAGTTTGCGAGGCTGCACCGACGTCGACGAACTTCAATGTCAAGACGTAGACTGCGGCGAGTAGTAGCGGTGAGAGACCACGGCGCTCACGGTATGATTGACGGAACACATCCTCTATCAAAATCGGGAAGGAAGGGTGTACATGGTCAAAGAACTTTTCGATCAGTGTTGAGCCGTAGGGAGCGACCAGGCTCTCAATAACATCGAGTGACACGGCCTGCGAGTCACCGCCAGGCACGGTGTCGACGACACGCATGAAGGTACCGTCGTCGGCACATCTCCGCACGCGGGAGTTTGAGACTGTGCATTCGTCGTATTGGTCAAGCGGAAGATAATCCAGCAATGTTGGCTCCAGCTCAGTGGTCATGCCAATATACTGGGTTGACTGGTTAAAGAACCCGGGGCGAATCATGTTCACTGCTAGCGGGTGAGACTCGGTCTCCGGGATAGACTGCGTCGGTTGTATTGTTGAAGGTCTAGAGATTGTTAGGGTCCAATTTCTCTTTATATATGGAGCTGATGAAGTATATCCCCAGCTGGTTGTGATTCCATACCGCTTAATTGCTTCTGTGGGCTCCTGTCCCTCCTCCAATTTCCTTTTCTTGGATGTAACTTCGGATTGGGGTGTGAGGCTGAAGGTACAATCCTGGCGATGAAAGTCGCATGAGTAGCATTTATTGACCATTTCGTTCATGGCACACCTGCTCTTTCTGCGGAGACAAGCGTCACAGCTAGCTCCATTCCGTACGCGGGGAAGGGTTGAGTTGATGGAGATGGGGGATGGAGAGAGCGTTGGGGTCGAGCCAGTCTTTCGGCGAAGATCAGGGGAATGGGTTTGGGAATAGCCCGAAGGCTGGATAGTGATAACGGTAGCCATGTGGACCGGAACTAGCCCTGGAGGCACGATAATCGGGCAAATAGGAAGGGAGATAGAAGCGGTGATAGGGTCTTCACGGAGTGTGCTCCAGACGTGTCACTCCGCAATCTATACAATCTTATTCAAGATCTCTCTTTTCTGAGTATACAGAGTCAGTCATTGGATGAGATCATGGTGATAAGAGAGACACATACTCTTATCATAAAAGAAAAAAAAAGTTGGTTATCTCCGAAGCAAGTGCACGATAATCCAAAGCCGGCACCGGAGATCGAAAAGAGAGGTATATCAAGCAGATGAACCTGCAAGTGACTGCAGCAATATGAGATGCCGAATAGTTCGCTCCGTCATTCCTACCCGTTCAAAGATCTGGGGAATAGAGCGAAGGAGGAAGATTGAGGAAAAGAAAGAATGAATTCCATGATGACATCGATCTACGATGTAATAGGTAATATAAACTACCTAAGTAATGGCTTAATTCCGAAAAATGTTGTTACTTACCCGAGTACCAGACGATCAGCTTTTTGCTCTCGTAACGAAAACCTCTATTAAGTTAAACAAGTGACTGACAATTCTGACATTTCTGACAATTATGACACTTTAATTGTCAAAAGATAAGCTGACCATTGCTGATTGGTTCTGAAAGCATACATTGCATTACGTACTGAATATCCTTAGGTCATCATTTTGATTTAATTCCCTACTTGAGGTGGGATATAGATCAAATAGGATCAAATAGTTAGATAATGAGAACCTCAGAATGGCCCGATCTAATTTTAAAATTATTTTAAATATCCCCTTTTTCTCTCTCCCGTTCCCCAGGGATTGTCTTCCTGCATGACCTGGTGGCTTTCTGACTGGTCGAGTGAGTGCTCTACTAGGATCTCCCGAACCAATCACCATCCAGTGATAACGGCTTTCCACCTAACCAATCACAGTTGGTCCCATACTAAAAGTCGCAGTAGCGCCCGAGGGACTCTGCACTCAAAAACTGTGGGGTGAACGTAATGTGGAGGGGAAAAGCCTAAGAGCCTATATATGCACTGTATGCGCTCTATGCACTCTCTATGCACCTTGAGTGCTGTCCCTAACTCGCTATATCCTTTGACCGCTGTGCAATCTAATTTGTAATGCATTTCCAAAATAGGCTGTTTTAGATTTACAAATACTAGTCCCCGGAGTGGAACACCCCGGAGTCCAGGACACGTTCCCCGGCACATGCTAAATTCCTACTCCGTACTCCGGTGGCAAACGGAAGAGCACGGACTTGGCTAAACTGATGCCCAGAGTATGTAATAAGAAATAAGCTGCAATGGTTGGCCCGGGGAGGTTTCTATTATGAATCACCAGTGCCCCCATTGATACCTTTATGGTATGTATGTTAATCCAAGGTTGAAATCCTGCCCAAACTAAGAAAAAAAAAATAACGCCTTCAAACTCCATGCTCCTAAAAATGAGGCATCCACGGTGAAAATGCGATCGACTTGTGGCGTATGCTTTTACTCGGTGAAGTTGCGCAGCTTGGTCAGCTCATCCAGCAATTCTTGCAGATCTCCATCGGAGATCTTGTTCTGAAGACTCGGAATGAGAGACTTGGCCTCCTCGGCATTGTCGCAACACAGACTACCTATTCAGAGGAAGACCCGAGTCAGTGAATCTGAGTTTACCATGTCTTCCTTCCAACAATGCAATCCAGGCGCATGCACCATGGATCGGATAATCTCTTGGCTGATGGGAGGAGGGGCAGTGCAAAGCAAAACTCACCCAGTTGCGACCGTTCAAACATCTCCAACTCTGTGTGAGAGTTCAAAAGGCGTTCGACTGCCTTAATGTTCTCTTCGTCCTTGAACCGAGCAAAGACATCCAAGTAATCCAACGTCTTGGTCAAGTTCCTGTAAAAAAACATTACAGGTAAGCATTCGATCTCGATATCGAATGGTCTATGGTCCACTCACTCCGGCTCTTCGTATTTGTTGCCCCCGCGCCGCTTGTTCTCCAGGACCTTGTGGATAACGAGTCGTGCTTCCGAAAGTGAGAGTGTGTGCGTGTGTTGGTCAGCGCCCAGCTTGAGCGTGGAGGCGGCTTCGAGCTCGCCTTGCGGCAGCGCGCGCTTGCGGTGCGTGGGTGGGGGTAGTTGGATGCTCATTGTGCAATTTCAAGGGCAAATATCGTAGGTTCGCTTATGCAGCTTAGTGCATCTAAATTGAATGTAATGGTGAAAATAGCTTGCCCGAAGTTACTTCGTCGACCCCGTGTATCTGCTGTAAAGAAGATGAGGTTTGACTTGTTTGGCGCGACGTTGATCTCTGCAGTTTCAATTCCGGCATTTCAAGGCGGTGACGGCGTCACCGCCTCCCCCTCGTGAAATCAAACAATAAAATCCGATGGGAAGCAAAATCATCGTACTTATTCATTACTATTAGTACTATAACAAAAATTGTTTCTTAGGGTAACGAAGTCTTATTTTTGTTCATGGAGCAAGCCCCAAGTCTCATATATAGCTATGCAACAACTCTATACCTTCCGAAAAGCGACCTCCCGCGGCAGACGGAAGCTAGCGCAGAACATCTGCTTCTTGGGACTAACTAGCCTCACATTGTGAATGGCGAGTTCCACTTCCTGGTTACCCTTGCCCCCCACACAGTCTTCGACAGTGATCTTGTGCCCGATACGCTCAGAGATTCTCTCGCAGATGTCGATGTGATCATCCACCTCGTTATCTGAGTGTCCCGAGAAACAGTAAACGTGGACCATGGGCAGTTTTTGCTCCGTGTTGGGTGCAAATATCTGTTCCTCACCAGCATAGAGTCCGGGGAAGGCATCAAGGAACTCAATAGCCGTAGCAGGCAGGTTCATGACATAGTGGTTGACAATGGTAGGACGGGTGTATTTCTTCGGCGCGGGTAGCGGGCTCCCGTTGCCTTGCGCAGCCTTACGCTGCTTCTCTCTGCCCACCTTGGGGCGGATAGTAACGGTGAGAGGCTTTGCATTCAACAACAACCGACCCGAGGAACGGATAAACTCCCGACCATCCTGGTTGAAGGGGGTAACGAAATCTTGCACCTTATTACGGGTAATAGCATCTTGCATGACTTCAAATCCATGCGGGTTGAGATCGTTGGCCCAGACAAAGATCTTCTTCCGGCCTGCTGGCACGGCGAAGGGGCCGACGCCGGCCATCACGTCGCAGACCATTTCGCTGGGTTCGAACTTCTCGACCAGGCGGCGATGCTCGGTCTCCAGGCGGCTGTTCCAGTAGACGCGGGCATAATCGAATCGGAACTCACAGTCCTGCTCGTGCTGGATGACGTTCAGGTCATTCTCACCAGTCAGCAGTTCGAATGGGAAGGTGCGGAACTGGCTGTGAGAGCCGACGTCTTCGGTCTTATTGATGACGGTGCGAACAGTCGGGTTCTTGTCCATAAGAACCTCGGCAAGTATATGCTTATATGGGAAGTATTGGGCGCGAAGATTGAGATGCACTGTTTCGTCAGTATTGGGTTTATAGCCAGTGAGTCAGACAAACATACAGACATGCCCCACTTGAGTGAAGCCTTGAGGGATCTCTTCCATGAGCTCCTCGGGTAGAATCGATGAGATGATCTCAGCTATGACAACATTAGCATGGAATATTTAGCCGATGATAAAACACGATGGCAAGCATACCGTATGACCAGTAGTCATACTCCAGTAGCAATTCATAAGGCCCCAAGGCGACCGTTCCCTTATTTATGAGCTCGTTGATGGTAGGCGACCATGTTTCCTTATCTATACACTCAAATTAGAGCCTATCCATCAATGTTAAGGCCAACCCAGGCCCAATAAACCTACCATCAACCTTCAAGTCTTCGCGTAACAGCATAGCCTTCCACACCTTGCCATCTTGATCCTTCACCTCACGGATAGGGCTAATGCGTGGCAAGAGCAGGATATCGCGGCTCTTAATCAAATCTTTCCGCACGTTCGAGATATCGCTTGTTTTAAAAACCCGGGCGACAGAGAGGGGCACGCTTCTTCGGAAAAATGACCGGTCGAGTGTGCGCATAGCACGGTTCACAGGGGGTCGAAACATGGCAGAGGTCTCGTTGGGCGTAGCCTGCTCGGAAATTGAATCTGGAGGTGTCATTGGAGGTGGAGATTGTTTATTTTTGGCCTCTTGGGGATTGTCCACTTGTTCGAAGCTCGAGGCGCATTGCGGCGCGATAATTTATTTCTTATCAACCACGTGACATCTTATCTAGATCTAGATCCAAAGAGTACATGTGAGATGTAGAACGAGATGTGTCGGGATCGCTCGAATTATTATATATCTTGGTTGTGAGATGATTACTTCGAGAAATGTCGGAGCAATAGTGAACAGTAGCCTAAGGGGTAGTATTCAGTTTTATTTCTCCCCTATGCTAAAGTACTTTGCATACACAGCCATGTACCCCACAACCCTCTCTACTTCACATTTGCAATGTCTCCTGGCCGATTAACATCACATATCCGGTATTATCATGAACATGGCTTGTTAACTATGTGCATTGACATAGGCTTCAAAATTGGTAGACTATGTCACTAGATGTCCTGTCACACCGTACAGGATCCTCTATGATGCTCGAGCAGTGCTAAGCTCAAATCTCGGCTTAAAAAGTAGGGCGGAAACAATATTTTCACTAGACTGCTAAGCTCGTCATATTTTCTGATTAGAGTATGCTGAATTTGTTCGCTGATGAAACAGGCTCATGATTTCCCTGTTTTTACAAAATGTTGAGACGAGAACATAATAAATCGCAGATCGCAAAGCTAACATATCATCGTAACAGTTCGTGAGAAAGGTGGCTCATGCTGAGCCAAAGTACACTGGACATTAGAATGTCAATCTCTGAAATCAACACTGGTAGTCTCTGCTGCTTATGCAACACAATTTGCCTCAATAGGGCTTCATCCCCTCAATAAGAGAACGATCCAGTTCCCTCTGGGCTTCCAGATTAGAAACGCGGTCTTGCAGCTTCTTAATATCGCCATCCTTCTTCTTTAATGCCAGTCGTGTCATATCTCGCCCACGAATAATCCCCTGCGTCTTCAAGTCTTGTCGGTTAAGCAGCGAGACCACCTCATCATGCGCTTTGTTTGGCAAAACAACACTATGCTTTTCCAGAATATCGAGTAGACTCTTTGCAAGATCCGAGGTGTCAAACTTCGAGTCTGCAGACAGGACATCGTTGTATTTGCTAGGTGTGGGTGTCATGCATAATTCCGCAGACGAAGGAGGGAACATATCGGTGCGAG
Source organism: Penicillium expansum (assembly GCF_000769745.1). NCBI lineage: Eukaryota > Fungi > Ascomycota > Eurotiomycetes > Eurotiales > Aspergillaceae > Penicillium > Penicillium expansum. Next base: position 108,821 of record NW_015971293.1, read on the forward strand.
AGGAGCGGCATGAGAAAGGCGTCGCAAGTTCAGACTGGTCGTAGGGAGAATTATTATTTGTGACTTCTGCCAATTTGCTCTTGCCGGGTGAAGTCACCGCGGCGGTGCGGGGAGTCTTGAATGGGGATTCGGGATTGAAGTTGGGTTGTGAGATGAAGGTCTCAGTCCGGCTGGAGGATAGTGCCTTCACAAGCTCGTCATTGTCATCCGAATCGTCGTTCCAGCCAAAATCATCTGATGCTTCTGAGATCATTCTAGCCTTAGCTGTCTTGGGGGGTGACTTGAAGTTGCGCTGCGGGGTATCAATGAATCTGCGCTCAGTTTGTGGAGTGAGTAGTCCGTTGTTCATACGTCCTGGAGTACGTCTTGATGGGGTAAGCGAGGTAGGGTCGAGTTCGGAACGAGAGTTGGCAAGAACGGCTGCTTGCTCGCGCATTGTAGCGTCATCTGCCCACAGGAAGAAGCTGCATTTGAGATGTGAGACTTGCGCGCAAGTCCAAACTATTTTTCATGTCAGTCGGCTAATTTATATCAGGATGCAATTTAAGCATCATCCAAAGCTTCCATATCAGGATTCGACATACACCATTTCCCGAAGTTTGGTCCCTGTTTCTTAGTTTCACGGCGAACGGCAACCGGTCGTTCTGGGCAGTTACAGCGCCAAAGACCATCTTTGAAGAGCCCACGGCGCAGAGGCGCCGTAGTTCCTGGCGAGCCTGGGTATTTCTGAGGGGACGACATTTTATACAGTTTCCCCCCAGACGTTGTTCACGAAGGAAGATGAACGTTGTCGCCATGGAAACTTGCTTATCTTATCCGGACTCCACATGGCCTTGGCACTTTTCAAGACATTCTATGGAGTCCTCATCCCCAGGTGGGTTACAACATTGCTATGAATAGAATATAGGATATGGAGAACAATCCGAGACAATATCGCCTACTTTGTATATTTATTCCGATCACAGATGACCTCATATACAGTTGAGGCTAAGGTCGGATCTGCACACATCCAACGCCATTATTATAAAGAGCCTAACCCCACGTCGAGTCTATTCTTATATACAATCCTCCAACCACCCCCATGATCAAGCCCTCATTCTTCGATACCCTTTTATACGCCTCAAATGCATACACTATGTATAAACCCACAAGGACCACTCTCAACCCTCCCTAAAGAGCTATATCTCGCAATATCTGATTTCCTCCTATCCCCGTCAGACCTAAATGCTTTCACATGCACCAACACCATAACCTACAACCTCCTAAACAACACCCTCTATAAGCGCGATGCAACCTCACAAAATCCGAAGTCCCTCTTCTGGGCCTCAACAACCGACACAACCTCAACAGCCCTAAAATCCCTTTCCGCAGGCTTCGACATCCAGTCAAGAACAGACACAGATGCCCGGCTAAAAGGCTGCACCCCAATCATGCTAGCCGCTTTGCACAATAGTATTGCAGTACTCAAACTACTCCTGCTAAACGACGAAGCAAACCCAAACACCCGCGACAGGAAATGGATCCGCCCGCCGCTGTCCTGGGCTGTCAAAGAGGGCCACTCCGCCATAGTACAGACCCTACTGAATGATGATCGTACAGACGTCAACTTACAAGATAAGGCGGGGGATACCGCCCTTATGATTGCCGTCAATCACCAGCCCAAGATGATGACACTGCTTCTCTGTAGCGGACGGGCGGACCCGCGCATGCCAAATCGGCAGGGATGGACACCACTCAGCCGAGCTGCGCGTGAAGCAGATGGGGATGTGGGTTTGCTGCTTGCCAACCATTTGCGGCTGATTCTTGAAGGTGACAATGGCGCTGTGCATTGCCAGCATGTGTTTTTCTATGCGGCTATCATGGGGCATGTTGATATTGTGCGGTATTTGGTCAAGTATTTTGGGGAGAAACTTGATCCCAATGCCGAGGGACAGCAGTATGGACGGGGGGCGTTTTCAATTGCGGCTTCGGCAGAGCGGCTGGATGTTGTACAGTTTTTGCTAGGGTGGGAGGTTACAGATCCTAATTTGCAGACGCATTGGAAGAGGCAGACGCCTTTGTTTGTTGCTGCGGAAAATGGTCACGAGGAGATCGTGGGATTGTTGGTTGGATGTGAGAGGGTCGGGCTGGAGATTGCTGATATGCATGGGACTACACCGTTGGGGGTTGCGACGGAAAGAAACCACGAGGGGATTGTTAGACGGCTGTTGACTGGGTCTAGGCGGGCTGATCCCAATACTCGTGATGAGAACGGTCAGACGCCGTTGTTTAACGCTGCATTTTACGGTCACGTAGGTGTTGTAGAGCTACTACTTCAGGCGCACGGGATTGATCCACAGTTAGGCGATACAGATGGGAAGACGCCGTTGGAGGTGGCATCGGAGAATGGCAATCAGCAGGTAGTGGAGGCGCTGCAGAGATACATAGGTAGCCCATCATGAATATTCTGGTCTCAATTATCATGGCTCATCTGGTGTGCAGTCCCTATCATACGCTATATCTATCTATTCCTCCCAACAACCCCTCGGCACAGCCATGAGCGAGCCAGCAAGTCGAAGCAAGCGAGTAACGGATCGGTGTATGAAACAAAATCAGATAGTGGGAATCAAGCGGGAGAAGCCATATCTATGGCGGTATCACGAATGTAGCAAAACAATTCTAATATCGGCATCTAATCAGCAAGCACATGCCGCAACATGGCACCGAACGGATCAGCAAGCTTGAGAATCTCCGTGACCTCGGGCTTGATGGGTTCACCCGCGGTACGGCGAAGTTGGTCCTGCTTCTTTGTCCGCCGACGGCGCTCTATGGCGATAGGATCGTCAATGTCCTCATCTCCAGAGTCTTCATCCGAGGCATCAGAGGCTTCATCCGAGATAGTGAGGTCCTCCAGATCAGCCTGTAAGTCCAGGGTTAGTCTTAAAATTCAAATTCATTTTTTGAAAACAAGTGGATAGGAAACACATACCTCGTCAAGACCGAAATCACTACCCCTGAAAGTTGTAGCTCCTGGAATGGTCTCCCCAGATGTACCTTCAGCAGCCATCTTCTGGCGAGTTTTGTTCAGATGCCAGCGTTTCCGGTCTTCTTGCCACTTGATAAGTTGGTTGATTTCTGTGAGAGCAAGGTCTTTGTCGATCTGACCAACTCCAACAGCGCCTTGGAACAAAGCATTGATGTCCATTTTGCCTCCAGCGGGGCCATTGCGCAGGAAATCGAGAATCTCCTCGATCCAACCCATTAGAGACTGGAATAGGCCATTATCGTGCTGGTGCACTTCGTGGATGAACTTGTAGAAGTTGGCCTCGTGGCGAGCACACAGGTCGATGAAGGCCTGCACTGTTTGGTTCGGATCGGCAGAGGCATCCTGGCGCTGGGCACTCTCAATCACACTAATAGCATCGTCGGCAAATAGAGCAAAGTCCGTAATGCTATTGTATACGTTGGCAGATTTGTAAACCCGGACGAGCGGCTCGTAGAAGATAGTGAACAGATCGCGGAAGAGCTGAAGTGTGACTGGCTCCTCAACAATGCTCAACATCATCGCCTTATCGCGTTGGCGAGTGTAAAGCTTCAGAAGTTGCTTCATGTGAGCGAACCATTGGGCTCCCTGTTGCATTTCCAGGTCTACATTCTCCACGGCATAGTTCCAGGCCACGTAGCCGTTGAACACCTTGCCAATCTGATCCGGAGTGAGTTCGGGTGACAGTAGTTCGGAGCGAAGAATGGCCACAATTATGTCGACATCGTCAGCAACAGCCTCTTCTCGGATCTCATTCTTGACTTTTTCCTCGGCATCCGCGAAGCTCTTGAGCTTCTGAGTAAGCACATTATCTTCAACTTTTGAAGCCAGAGAATCAATTGACTTTTGGAAATCTTTGATGCTTTCGTTTAGGGTTAACGAGAAGATGCGTTGCAAAAGTGACCGTGAGCCGAAGGGCTGTGCCATGAAAAGGTCTAGAACACCGGACATGACTGCAGCAGGGTTGGCGATACGAATCACATTCTTCATTAGCGTGTATGGAACCAAACCGTGGATTCTCTTCGCCTGTGCAAACAACTCAGGGGAATTATCCTCGGCGAGGAACAGATGGTATATCGTTGCAGCAACCCTGTTCAGTGTTAGTAGGGCAACCACCAAGAAAATCAGACAACGTACTCAATACGGAGCCACTCAGCAAACTTCTGATATTGCGGGCTGAGGTCTGCAATTGAGGGCTTCTCTCGGATCTCGGCGAACAGTTTTGTCAATCCATCTAAAATCCAAGTGAGATTAGCGACCCATCTTATTCTGGAAGGAGCTCGCGACTTACTGCTCTCCACAATGTCCCGCCGGAACTGCTCCATGTACACGTCCAGCTCCGCCGCTCGTTGCCTAGCAATCTCATAGAATCTCTTCTGTTCCTCAATCCTCACAGCATCCATGTTCTTCCGTTTCTGGACATCAATCAACTCTTCCTCGTTCAACTCAATGGGGCGAGCAGTCAAGAATTCTTCCATGACCTTAGATTCAGCAATACGCTTGTTCTGCAATATAGTGCGTAGGAACGCGCGCAGCGACACACGCTGCTCCTCCCGGTACAGCACAGTCGCCCTCGACACGTCGCTCGTTGATGCACGCGGTGACTTCGTTGATCGCATTGATCCTCGGGAGATCGATCGCCGGAGGTCCCCTGCGGAAAGAGTTGGTGCAGAGAGACGATCCTCAGCAGCACTCGTGTCTTGTGTGGAGAGGGATGAAAGAGACGAAGCGTCATCATCTGCACTAGAGCCCCACCAGCTCGAGGTGGAAGAAGACTTGTTCTTTCGAGGAAGAGGAGGGAGTTGTTTTCCTGGCAGCTCGGTCCTCAGTCTCTTATGAAGCTTGACAAACTCTCCATATCTCCTCCCAATATGGACCTCCTGTTTGTCGTGGCGACGAACTCGAATGATGAATTCCTACAACAAATCTTGTCAGCAAAAAGATTCCCAGTCCCCAAAAGGTGATTTTCGAAATTATGAAACTTACTGCATGTTGATGGTATCGCACTGTCCGCTTGACAGAGGTTGTCCGAACAGCAGCCACGTTCACATCCCAACCATTGATTGAATTACCCTCGGGCATATTAGCTAGCAGGCCCGAATCCTGAGCACCACGCTCTACGATCTCCATCTCGGAGAATTGGATGCGCTCCTCATATCCCGACGCGGTCGGCACACCCGAAACCATCATCAGCTCCACGAGCTTCTCGCATTTCCGAGCCAACTTCCGGCGCTTCGTCTCCTCCAGTCGATCCTCGGAAGACGAGACATGCTTATTGGCGAACGATTCCAAGAACTATACCCCCAGCTGTCAGTCACTCTGTTCCTCCACAGGTTCCACTGGAAACACCCACAATTTGTAGCTTATCCTGCCAGAATTCCTTTTCGCGGGCTTGGTCGAGAAATGGGAAGTTGCGAACATGGTGAACGAAAATATACCGAAGAATAGGCAGCTCGGAGTCCACCGGTGCGACCTCGCCGAATTCCGATCTGAAGGGGGCGCCGAATCGTTGGAGCGCGGTAGGGGAATTTAGCTCGGAGATTTCATCTCGGACTTCGCAGGCAATGAGCTCGCGTTTGAGGTCTGCGCAAATTATCTACCAGTCAGTAAATGCGAACATGGAATGGATTATCATCATCCCATCCTCCGACTTACAGTGTTCTTGCTTGCCCGTCAAGACCTGGCCTGTTGGTGGGGTTGCACCGACATCTCCCTTACCGCTAGGGAATGCGGGATCAGGCGATTGTATTTCCGGCATATTGAACGGTAATTCGCCTGCTCACTTGAGAGGGAAACTGAGTCCCTAAGAGATTGAATCGCGCAGCCAGTGTCCGAGGTGATGTGATGAGAATTGCAAGCACAGAATGTGTCTGCCTAAAAAGGCTGGTTGGCGCTACAATCAAAAGAGCGGCTAAACAAGGCTGAATAGGACAGAACACTGGGTCTCACGGATGTTTTGCTTCTGTGAAAGGTGGAAACGAAAGCAAAGGTGGGGAGGGGCTGGAGCGGAGCAGGAGACGGGAGAGAAAATGATGTCGTCACCTTCCGATATTTCTGATTTAAGGTGATCTTGACACCTCTATAAGACTATATATGAGAGTATATATATCAAGCCTATGTTATACTGCTACTCCGTATATATACATATATATAATACGACATACTAATTTTTGGTTCAACTCCGCCCCCAACCTATTTTGATCACCATGGCCACTTGACGTAGTCCCTCACTAAATGCCCGCAGGTTTCGTACGCCAAGGCTAATTATAGTGTTGCCTATATTGTATTCGTACTAGTTCTGCGCCTTACAAGGCGAGGTTTCCCTCGGTAGTGTCATCGGACTATTATTATGGATTCTGGAGATCCAAGTGAGGGAACTAGGATATCTCTTTCACTCGGATTGGTAGAAAATTACTTGGAACAGGGCTCGGACCGCTTCCTTTAATTTGGGTAATTCATTCAAAGCGCTTAAAACATGTGGAAGGAATACAAAAAACTACTATGCTCAATATGAAAGACAGAAAAAGATACAGGACTTCAGCCATGTTATTTGGAGTAGAAAAATTAAATAAAGATCAAAGCTGAAAAGATAAAAACAACCCGCATTTCCATCGCTGAGAACATAAAATCCGCTTGAGAAAATAAGTATTGAGAAGAGTATTTGCGAAGAGCCCCAGAAATCCCACCATTTTACTTCATGAATTCCAGCTCCATGTCGCGAGGCAGGTAGTGTCCCTGGGGTTGTTGGCCATTCCAGGGCTGCATGCTCTGCAGCACGCGCTCGTGCTCAAGAGAGGGGAACATCTGCGGCCGAGGCTGATGGTATTGAGCGGAGTGGTCGCTAGGAGTTTGCATCATTGGTGGAGCACCGCGACCCATGTGAGCGCCCTGGTTGTAAAGGGTGAAGTCGTTACCCGCCTGGCCCTGGAGTCCATATTCGTAGCGCTCAGAAAGAGTGTCACCGACGTTACAAGAGTCCGGTGAGTACAACATGGCGTTGCCCTGCGCACCGGGAGACAGGCCGGAGGGCTTTCCAGATGCATCGTAGGAACAGTGGCTGAGGTCCATTTGCTCGTAATCATTCGAATAACCCTTCAGTACCTCGAGGGAATGACCCTGGGGAAGCTGCGCGGCCATTGCAGTGTAGTCCTCGTTGGTGGGATAGTCCAAGTTGCTCCAATCGAGGTCGAAGTTGATGCTTTCAGTACCGGTGAGTGGGGATCCATCAAAGGACACGGGTCCCATCAAGTCGGGAACCGATTCGGCAGATGGGATAGACATGGAGTTCATAGACTGGCGGTGCATTTCCAGAGCGGGAATCAAGCCGTTCGGGTCACCAGCTTCAAATTGACTCTGGAAGCCGCTCAGGTTCACCGAAGTAGGGAACGAGTTGACATCGGTCATCAGATAGGGAGAGGTTTCTCCGAATAGAGGGAAATCCTCCCCGTGAGCAAGCGGAGGAGGGTCAGCAAAGTTGAATTGGGGATTCTCAGGCCAGTTGTAAGTCTGGTCGCTAGGAGAAGGACTGGGCCCAGGGATTGGAGAGGCAAAGTCGGTCGTCTTCGAAGCAGGAGTAGACACACTAGGAGTCTGCGGAGTGGCCTGGGCAGAAGAGCCTCGCTTGCTGCCAGTGCGGCCGTTGTTCTTGGATCGAACGTAAACCCATCCATGGGATTTTTCCATGTGCTGTTTACAGTTGCTGGCACGCTTCGAAGCGTAGGGGCACTTGTGGAATTGACACTTGAAGAGGGTGGGCTTGTCCGAATGCCTGTCATTCATGTGACGATCACGTTCTTTCTCGGTGGGCCAACCTTTCGTGTGGTAATTGCAGTCAGAGTACTCACACTTCCAGGGGCGAGTGTGTGTTTTCTCATGTTTTCTATGAATGTATTAGCATTTTCATTCTGATACTCCCATTCATAGAGCAGGATAACTTACGTCAAGTCACAAGGGCGCTTGAAGACCTTGTCGCAGTCGGCGCACTTTTGATTGATGTTCATGGGAGGAGCATCCTTCTTACGGCGGGCCATAGAGCGCTCAACGCCCTCATCGACCGCATCGTCGAGGTTGATAGTACGCTTGGCAGTACCAGGAACATCCGCCTCATAGGGCTTTCCCGTGGCCAGGGAAATTGGCTTTCCGTCTTGCATGATTACAAGTTCGGCGGACTTCCCATTCTTGGACAGACCACCTTCCAGGGTAGCCTTCGGGATGCTATTTCGAATTCGTTAGATTCTGCAGTCCAAATCAAATAGGATATCACATACGCAGAAGAGTTAGAATCTTTGTTAGACTCGGAGCCCTGAGTCGCCTGGACTCGCTCGCGTTCAGCACGAACCATTGCTGCGTATCGTCGAACCTGTGAAACAAGGTCAAGGAAGTATCCGTTAGTGTAAGGACGATCGGCTGGTAGTCGTTGATCACGATCGTTGAGATGCGAAGTCGAAGTATGCAAGCACTGGATCGTAAACTCGCAAAAGTTGAGATAAGAATTCCGAGAAGTGGCGGAGTTCTTTAAATAAAGTAAAATAAAAGAATAAGCAACCAGAACTCCATAAACCCATTGAATGGAACAATGTATTGACTTACCGGCGCCAACCACAATAGGGTTTTCTCGAGGTCACGCAAACACACAATCTGCTTATTGATGATGCGCTGGGGGACGCTTCGGACCAGTGCGTGGAATGGTTTCAAGCGGGGCTCTTTCAAAATAGGAACAAGCACGAAACGTTCAATCTGTTTGCAGGCGGCCGGGCCCAATTGACGTTTTGGCGACGAACCAGTGTCAAAGGCTGAAATAGAGCTTGTGATGGCGGATTGATTTTCATGAATACCATCATTCACTATTCATTGTTAGGGCTCAAATAGGGAACAATAGGGGACAAAAAAGGACAATGGATTCTTGTGGCATGTGACACCTACCTTTATTTTGCAAGTCAGCGAGCCCCTCTTCGCTACTGACAGAAGTTCCTAGTCCACTGTCGGACTCGTGGCTATGCTGTTGGCTAGCCTTTTTCTCGTCTAGTGGGATGGGAATACCGCGATCCTCTTCATTTGAGGAACGTGGGGAGTTAGACTGGGAGTTACTGCGCGCCAACCCACTCTCCAGAGGGCTCTCACTGCCAGCGGTCTCGGAGCTCTGGTCTTCGGTTGGTTCCAGAGTTAGACGTCCTAGGATGGAAGTCATGCGCTCTTCAGCAACAGTGATAGCTTCCAACGAAGTGGCCGAGCGATGAGGCAGGGAGCGGAAGTTCAAGACAGGGTCGCGATCACTCGATGGAGGTGAAGTGGGGGTATGGAAAGTCTCTCCTTTCTTCAGAGGCATCTTAGAATCAGGCGAGTCGCTCGACAGGGTGGGAAGGGCGGTGTTTAAGACGGGCCGACGACGCGGGTGCACCCGCGATGGCTCAGTCTGGACGGCAGACATGATTGGGCGTAGTACTATGTCGACCAAAATTTAGCATATATGTTCGGATAGGAAAAGGACAGTGGATTGCGACTGATTGGCTCATCCCATGACTCACCGGAGAGTTGTCCAGATGATTCAAGAAGTGACGTACGGTCGAGTCAGAGATGCAAGCCTCAATTTGATGCGGATTATCTCCGTTCTTTGGTATATAACAGCACCGCTTCTCTTGGATATCAACCAAGACTGATCAAATCAACACACTTGAACCAGTATGAGGCCCTGGAGATCTATCACGATAGCGATCGTCCAATAGTCTCTGGATGAACATGCACTCCTAATCCAATGTGTCGCGGGGGGGTCGGAAAACTCCAAAGCGGGGTTCGAGGAAGAGAGGATCAAGAAGACCAGCTCAAATAGCGCTTGATCAACGATAACAATATTCAATGACCAAATGGATACTGAATCCTCCGGATTCAAGATGCTGATGAAGTTCCAATGCTGAGATATAACGTTCAAGATGAGTGTTTAAGTGGTGAGCCCCACTAAATACGAAATCTGTAATCTGTAGTTTCCTTAGACTGAAGGCAGCGATGAAGAGCAAAATAGGATTGAAAATGAAGAATAAACCCGAACACAAATGATGGGGGAATAAGCGGATCAAGGAAGAGAAGGGACCGGAGGCTCATGGCGTGTTGGATGTCTGCCTGATAGACGAAGACGCTAAGACAGAAATGGTATAGAATGCGAAGGCTGAGCACATTTTACACTCTATGATTGGCCTTGAAAGGGGTTTGTATGGTAAACAAATAACGGTAATTAAACAGGCTAGCCTTGTAGGTGGTTCCCGCGTGGCCCCCAGCGGGTATCATACCGTTTCTCCACTGGTTCCACTACTTTCTTAAAATGGAAACTCGGGATCCGCGGAAACATTCAGAATTCCGTTCTAAAGAGCCTCACGGAAAGGCCAGGCAACATCTTTATTTCTTGCGCGTCCTCGATCTCCCCCCCCCCCCAAACCCAAAAGCATCCTTTGATTTTTCTAGGGATACGGTCAAAGCCGATGGAGTCAGCGTTTGATTTTCACCCATGTCTACGTCACCTGTTGCCAGGATCATGCCATAAAATAAATCCGGACAGGGAAAATTGGGGAAAATCACTAGGGCGCTTAGTGGCATGTAGACAACCCAACGCCCCAGGGTCTTGGCCCCCAATTGACCGACAAACAAAAAAAAAAAAAAAAAGGGTCCCACAACAACCAACAAAAGTGAACCCGTCGACTCTTTTTTGGGGCCATATGCCAACTCATCCAAGGACTGATTCTAGACCAAAAGTACGAAATACTCCGTACTGGCCGGTTGATTTCACGCCAAATACGAGCTGCACATGCGCACTTGAGCCTCCTGTCACCGATTGTCGTACTTGACCGGCCCAATGATAGTTTCATCCTGGTCCTGCTCAGCCTGCGTCCGTCGGACGAAAATTCACCCGTTGAAAACACTTTCTACCCGTGATGCTGTGCTGATCTCTGTTCGTACTAACCCCTCAACTCCGCCCTTGTCTGACTCCTCCTCCCCAGTGCACAGCCCACCTGTCAGTACATTAAAAAGGGCCAGCTTTCCAAAGAGTACAACATATGTATGCTTGAATCAGGTGTCTGTAGTGTATCATTTACTTTACAACTGTACTTGAAATCAGCAGTCCTATCTGCAAGGACCAACAACGCCAACCCTATTAGCATGTTCATACGGAGTATAGTTCATCATATGTCAACCATATTCATGGCTACTATAATGGCTCTAGGCCAAGGTATTGGTATGGAAGTCTATCCTGGCAAGCCATCCGGGGAAAGCAATCAGTCAGCAACATTTCTTAATCCCGTCTAGGAATATGCCTTATCTACAACATACATCACCTTCGGCGCGCTCACCCGTCATCGACCTGACTATTCCAGGCTGCGATATTATCAACTCGAAATGCAACTGCCTAATAGGTTTCCCTACGGAGTACTCCGTGGTCATTTGCTATATGATGTCCTGCAGTATCTGCTAAAAACTCTAGTACTACGAACGAGTCTGCCTTCCAAGGTTGACATCGAGCAAGCTGACAAATATATATCTCCGACCTCCCGATGTCGGGAGGAACTTAATTTGGTCAAACTTGTTCCAACGGCAGAAAAAGAAAACAAGGTTCTCGAATATAAAGCTCTTCTATTCGTTTAAACTGGTTAAGACTCTAGGAATCAATCAGAATGGACCTACCCCGAATCGAATGATGTCAGCCATTTGGAGCTCTAGGGCTGGGGAAGCTTGTGTTTCCCACGTTATCACAAGCAGACAACAGCCAATGATGCTAGAGCACGCTTGTGACTGGGATCGGACAGAAAGTCATTCACTCTCCAGTACTACTAGAGCCATCTGGACAAATCAAGAAAAGTGCAGCAGAACTGTAATATATATATATATATATATATATACAACATATCCTCCCTGTTCATCCGTACATACCTTCCTACATACTCCCCAGCCGATTGGACCTCGGCTTCGGGATATGGCAGAATATCGGGCGGTGCCGAGATGCCCGCGTGTTGATTTCCCCCGGATTCTGGATCCGGCGAACGTCGTCTTCTCCCCTCAGTAATTCATTAAACCTGGCGCAGTATACTGTAGGTTGTCTTTTCATGTGCGCTTGTTAAACCGATGATTTGGTGATTGCATTCCGTTCACACCTCCTCCTATCTCCCCCGCTTCATTTACCGACGCCAAGCGGACCAGACACCGCATCCATGGACTTCGAACAGTATGGGCAGAGCTCCCAGCAGCCTCGACAACGGAGAAGAAGAGCCGGAAAACGGCGATTGAACAATAAGGCACCCATCGCCGCACGTTTGGCGCTGGATCCCCAGCTGCGCGGGAAGGTCGGCATATTATCCGAGGATCTAGCGAATGACCTATTCCAGCAGCAGGCCCTCCAAGGTGAGTGTGAAGCCACTTCGACTATTCTTAATGTAAAAGTTAACCAATCCGTCTTCTTCTGACTAGATGTCACGACTTCCGACGATGGAGTGCTATATGTTGCGATTGCCCCTCATACACCGACTTATACCTCTGTAGAAGATCAGGCCTGGACGATACTCCCAGTGCGCATCCAGCCAACAGAGAGATCGCCAGTTCCAATGTCACACTCGACCGTGCTGTTTCCTGAATCGGCAGACTCACTGCAGCCTTTCCTCCAGGCTTTGGGGAAAGTTGACTCGTCACGCAACTCTCTACAGGCACACCGTTCCGTAGAGATTCGGATTCTGGATGTCGCCCCAATTCATCTCGATACAATCTTTGTGACCGTCGAGCGACATCTCCTCCGCAATCATGATGATATTCAGAGCAAATTTGGTGGTGGATTCACGAATGCGCAGGGGCCGAATGGAGTCTGGGGGAATGCGGGGAAGTCAGTAGAAGCCAAGAAATCTTCGAAACGGGCTGCAGCAGATGCCGAACAACGCCTAACTGCAGCAGTTCGTGAAGCATTGGGAGCTCAGCGCATTGTGCATACCGGAGACGTGCTACCCCTCCCACTCCCTTCCCATCCCATAACTTATGCGCCACCACCCCCCGTGCGGATCTCATTCTGCGAACCCGTTTCGCAAGGCTTGCTGATGTCAACGACAAAGATTGTGCTTGTCCAGGCTCGTCCTCAAGGACTCCGTGCCCAACAAACTGTGCCCTCAAGATCTGCGCTTCTGAAGCAAGTGGCCGAGGACGAAGCTGACGACACTTCTAACGAACAATTTTATTCTGCAGCCGAGGATAAACCTGGAGAAAGTGGTACAGAAATGGAGGTAACATCAGCTGCCGAGGACTCGGAAACAGAGGGCTCAGCAGGATCCATGAGTGACTCCTCGGATGATTCTCTGGAAGACATGATTTCTCTCAGTGCGCCTGAACTGCCACAGCCACCATCCGGGGTGATGTCTTCTTTGACTTCGGCGACTCCTAGAGCCGGTGGTCGACGATTAGATGGAATCCATACCCCCGGGTCTGTGGCATCAAATTTCACATCGGCCACCTTGCGCCCTGGCCGTGGCGGAGGCAAGACCTTCAAGGTGGAAGGTCTCCTGCAACAAGTCCCAAATGAAGTGCTGCACCCCCGGCCTCGCGACGACGAAGACGTCGACTCTTTTGTCTTTGTAGATATCAGCACCCTCGCCAAGATCGGATGCTTCTCCGGCGATTGGGTCAGAATCGAAGCTGCCGAGGAGCCCCAGCTGAACATGTTCGCTTCCCTCAAATTTGGGAGTTTTAATGACTCCCCTGAAGACTCAGGCGATTGGCGCCCAGTTAAGATTTTTGGTCTTTCGGGTCTTCCGTCCTCCAAGCCGCGGTATGCCATTAATCACTCAAGCGAACGCCGGTCCAGTATTTCGCAACGTCCACCCGCCCGCTTGACTCCTTCGGTCTTCGTTCCCCCGTTGCTTCTTGGTAACATTGAAAATCCCAAGTACCTACGGATCTCTCCTATGACCTTCGCTACTCTTAATGGCTCCTCCAAACCTGGTCTTTTGCATCAAATGAAGAACACTGCTGCTAAAAACCCGCCTTTGGCAAAAGAGGTCACATTGCTCAAGGTTTCCACTCCTCTCTCAATGGATCGGGTCCTTCAACCAGCGCTATTTGCAGGATTGAAGCAGTACTTTGAGTCACGCCGGCGTATCCTCAAAAGTGGCGACCTGGTTGGAATTAGTGTGGACGAAGGACTTGGCAGAGCGGTATTTTCTGGCACCGCTGGCGGTGACAGTGCCAGTCAGGAAGAAGACATTACTATCCGGCTAGGCCAGGGTGTCAATGCAACTAATGCCGGAGCCCGCAAAATCGGCGTCGCTTGGTTCCGTGTCGGGCAGGTAGCCCCGACTACTGTAGAGGAGCTGGAGGAGACGGGCGAAGATCAGTGGGGCGGAGTTGCTGTACTTGATCCTGCGACTACGCGCATGGTACAGGCTGGGAGCGACGTCAGCCGAGTTCCCGGCGTGTTGGGCAACGGGTGGGAGTATTGGCTGGGGGTCAAGACGATCCCAAAGAGCGTCCATGATGTCCCAACACCGCATGGCATTGTTGCTGATCCACCTCAGTCCTTTGTCCCATTATTGCAGCAGCGAATCCGTGATCTGATGTCTGCTGCCACAAGTCCGCGGGCTATTCAGCTGGGAATGAAGCCCGTCTTCATTCTCCTCAGATCCCAGCAAAGACATATTGGCAAGGCAACCATCGCAACCCGAGCGTGCTCGGATATCGGCCTCCACACATTCCCCATCGATGCGTACGACATCTTGACAGAAGGCGGCGCAAATGGTGGCGATGTCAAGACTGAAGCATATCTCAAAGCTCGAGCAGAACGGGCTTTCCACTGCGGAGCAAACTGCACCGCATTGCTGATCAGGCATATCGAGGTTCTAACCGCCGATCGCATTGTCACGGCAATGAGCGATATCCTGAACGATGCCAGAGTTGTCATTGCCACCACCACTGATGTTGAAACTATCCCCGAAGGTATCCGCAGCCTCATCACCCATGAGTTCGAGATGGGTGCGCCGGAGGAGAAAGAGCGCGAAGGCATTCTGCGAAATGCCGTCGCAGAGCGCAGTATCCGACTGTCTGCGGACGTGGAACTGGGAACTATTGCTCTGAAGACCGCAGCTCTTGTCGCAGGAGATCTGGTCGACGTCGTGGAACGAGCTGCCGGGGCGAGAACAGCTCGCCTTGAAAGTCTGGCCGAGGCTAGCAAGAAGCTCTCCGGCTCGGAGGTCTTTGTCAGAGACGTCCTGCTGGCAGGAGGCGACGGTGCACGAGGTGTCACCAAGGCAGACTTTGACGCTGCAGTAGAAGCTGCGCGGAAGAACTTTGCTGATTCAATTGGTGCACCTAAGATTCCAAACGTTGGCTGGGATGACGTTGGTGGATTGACTAACGTTAAGGATGCCTTGGTCGAGACCATTCAGCTGCCACTCGAACGGCCCGAGCTCTTCGCCAAGGGCATGAAGAAGCGCAGCGGTATCCTGTTCTATGGCCCGCCCGGCACCGGAAAGACTCTGCTTGCTAAGGCCATTGCCACCGAGTTCTCTCTCAACTTCTTCTCCGTCAAGGGCCCCGAACTGCTTAACATGTACATCGGTGAATCTGAGGCGAACGTGCGCCGGGTATTCCAGCGCGCTCGGGATGCTCGTCCCTGCGTTGTGTTCTTCGATGAGCTGGATTCCGTTGCCCCCAAGCGTGGTAACCAGGGAGACAGCGGTGGTGTTATGGACCGTATCGTCAGTCAGCTGCTCGCAGAGCTAGATGGAATGAACGGCGGCGAGGAGAACAGTGGTGGAGTTTTTGTCATCGGTGCGACTAACCGTCCCGATCTGCTTGACACTGCACTTCTCCGCCCTGGTCGTTTCGACAAGATGCTCTACCTGGGCGTATCAGATACACATAGGAAGCAGGCAACTATCCTCGAGGCTCTGACGCGGAAGTTTGCTCTCAGCCCCGATGTCTCGCTTGACCGCGTTGCGGAACAGCTCCCTTTGACTTATACTGGTGCTGATCTTTATGCACTCTGCTCTGATGCCATGCTGAAAGCCATCACTCGAAAGGCCACTGCAGTCGATGAGAAGATCAAGACTCTGCCAAATGGTCCTGTTAGCACTGCTTGGTTCTTTGATCATCTCGCTACGAAGGAGGATGTGAATGTGATGGTAACCGAGGAGGATTTCCTGTCTGCTCAAGGAGAGCTTGTGCCAAGTGTTAGGTATGTGTTCACTCCACTCTCCCATCCCACTCTACCTCTTGTCTCCTTCCTCTTGGTAAAATACTATGATACTGACCCCTTCCAGTGCCAAGGAACTCGAACACTTTGAACGCATCCGCCAAACCTTTGAAGCAGTGGACAAGTCAAAGCAAGACCCCGCCGCTGCCGCGCCACAGACAATCGCAGAGGCAATGGAGGCATTTAACCTGGGCGGCTCAGCCACAATAGAAGAGGCACCGGTCACGAATGGTGACAGTCACACAGCCGAGAGTATTCCCGGTCGTATCAAAGGCCTGAGCAAATGGCCAGGCAACCTTGTCCGCAGTGTCAGCGGCCAATCAACAACCAGCAGCAAAGGGAAAGGAAAGAGCGTCAGCAAGAAGGGAAAGTCCCGCACCGGTGCGGAATCCGATGGATCTGTTGATGGCGACGATGAGGACACGGCATATAGTGCCAATGCCAATGAGGATGAAGATGAGGATGATTATGTTGTTCGGACTGATCACTTGAAGAACCCCATGCAGGGGGCTGAGTAGAAAATCTGGCACCGTCCGTATATTTTAACGTGCCGTCACTGTTCAGCTAGCCGACCAGACAGGCGGCCTTTGTATCTACTATGCTGATTTGATATACCTATTGTTTATCTGTACATTTTTTTATTATTTCCTCTGCTATTGCTACATCCCTAGCCTTCTGTTACGATGAGTGCACGCAGGTCAACGCTGCAGCTCCAGAATGGAGAGAATCCTGAGATCTTTAAACCCATGAATCTTTCTAAATTACTTTGTGAGCATGGCTATCGTATTGTTATTTCGAGTTTCCTTTGTTATCACAGTCTTGCAAGTTCAAAGGTTGTTGAGAGAGGATCTAGAGTATCTACAATGAAGGTGTAGATATGACTGGAAATCTCTGAAATGCGTGAAGAAGAGAGAAACTATCTACAGGCATTGACTAGACTAAAAACTAGGAGCCAACAGAAGTCATTGTGACTTCCAACACCCCCGACGACTAGTGCATAGTCGTCCTGCATAGTAAAGAACTCTCCTGCTCGATAAAAACCAGTTTTGTGACATGAATCTGCCCCCCATCTTTGTATGCCAACCGGAAATTCAAATTTGCAGTGCTTTTTTATAGGCCATCAGACCCATCTGTGTGATCCACCGCTGTAACAATGTTTCCCTAGGGGTTTGGTGAAACCGTCTGCAGCCATTTCCGCTGTGGGGATTTCAATGAACTCGAAATTACTGGCTACAGCTTTTTCTCGGAGCCTGTGGAAGCGAATGGCAATATGCTTCATGGCTGCGTGAAATTCTGGGTTTGAAGCCAAAGCAATTGCTCCATTGTTGTCGGCGAAGATAGGAATTGGTTTCTTAGGAAATCCTTTAATGCCCAGTTCGGTAAGCAATTGAGTTGACCAAATTCCTTCCTGTACAGCAAGTGATTTAGCAATTTATTCACTCTCTGTAGTGGAGAGAGCGACGCAGAGCTGTTTCTTCGAAGTCCAAGAGATCGCTCCACTAGCCATCTTGAAAAGGAAACCAGATGTAGAGAGTCCTTTCTCGCTATACGGGCCAACCCAGTCGGCGTCGCAATAACCAGATATTGCTGTATCTTGCATACCAGGGTAGGAAGTGATCGTGAGAAGCTTCGTACCGGCGAGGTAACGAAATATACGCTTAAGCAACCTTACTAACTCTTTAGCTTCGGGGCTAGTTAGAGCACCTCAATCACCTCATCATCGTATATGTAACCTTAAGGTATCCCCCAATTTGTCTGTGGGCTCCAGACCAAGTTCAAGCATTCCATGGGCCAGTATATGCTCTATCAGATCAGAGTGGGAGAGCACATGAAAGGCGCAATGGTGTAGGATGACCTCTAGCTTAGCCTTGTCTACGTCCACGACCACGAGCTCACTGAGAGCCTCGCCTCTAAACAAGATAGTATATCATAAATAAATATAGGAAAGTTCCGCTTCTCACTGGCATCGTGTTTGTTATGCCAGGCTGCAGTCTTGTACTTTCCCATTCGCTTTCCCTCCACACCTTGGATGTTTGTGTCTGTTTCTCCTTGTCACTCCTCACCTTTTTTCTTCACATCTTCCTTCCTTCTCAATCTCTTCCCATCGATTTTTAATTCTTCTCAACCCGCGTGTTATCAGGTTCGCGTTATCATCCACATAGAATGTTTATCCATATCATCCACTAACGCGACACTGATAGGGCTCTTCCATTCATTGACCGCGCGCGTTTCTCCAAACAGAGCCCTCTCTTATTGCCGTCTCTCCAACACATTCAATTTCACATTGTGATTTGCACGCTGATCTGCCAGAATGAGTATCAAGCTGGACCCGGATCAGTTGTCCCGGGGACGGGCTTTTGCCAATAGCTGGGAGCTTGCTAGGCTGCTACAAGTCATCGCAAAAAGCCCCCGTAGCTTGGAAACTGGAATCGTCGATATCGAGGTACGGCCTGTGCCAGAGGCTATCAGATCCAAGGAGAAGGCTACGGAGGACTTGGGAAATATGAAATGTCTCCCGAACGAAGTCGTGGACCTAATTGTCAACAAATTGGACATGCCAAGTGCTATAAGTCTGTCATACGTCAACCGCATCGCCAATCACTTTGTGCAGCAAAGTCCGGTTTCATATCTGAGGCAGTGGGCCCCCGGTATGCCGAAGATTCTCAAAAAGACTCAAATCCACAAGAACTGGTCCATTCATGAGCTCAAAGAGGCGATTATCCGTGAGAGGTGCGTGGTATGCGGCGATGCGTCTGTTCAACTCTATCTTCCGACGATGGAGCGTATCTGCCATCCATGCGTGCACGAAAACCATGCATACTGGTGTCTCCCCGTGGAAAAGGCAGCCATAATCTTCGGCCTTGACCTACCCGATCTCATTAATACCCAAACCATGTACCTGCCGAGGCTGAACAAGAATGGCTTTGATTTGGGGGATCTTGGCGCCTGGGTTATTCCTGTCAAAGTAGCGCTGACCAAAGCCCTGGAGTTGTATGGCACCCGCAGGGGTATTAAGCGCGCTGTGGAGGGTACTCCGTCAAGTCCTGACACAGACGAAGAACAGGGTACCCCCGATGACGAAGAATTTGTGGTCCAAAACCAGCATGACATTTTTCGCGCCGCTTCCCTGAATTCCCCGAACCCTGTCAAGCTTCGTTTGCTCATCTCGAGGGGAAATTATCATCAACATGCTCACCACCATGAAGTTGCCTGTCGGGTGCCTGTCGTCAATCGAGACAATACGCGCAGAGTTCTTTACTCGTGTCGTGGTTGCACTGCTATGCTCACGCACCCCAAGATGGAATCAATTTCCGACAACTACATGCAGATGATGGGGCTTGACCCTGCCCTCGACAAGTATCAGCGATCGTTTGCAATTTTCCGTCGCGCCTTTCGTGTGTGGACTACGGACGAGATAACTGAGCATATTCGAACCGACTGCATTGGGGCTTGGTTCCTGCTGGATGCTGAGGATCGGAATGAGATTTCATAAGTGGCTATATCTCCCTGGATGCAAGGAGTGATGCCAGCCAGGCCTCATGATCTCCAAAACATTTGTGGTCGGTCAAAGGAGCTACTGGCCCGTTTACCTGGCTGCGTTTGCCGAAACAAGTCATGGCTTGCCATTTGAATAATGAAAGGTTGGAATTTTTGAGGATTCGAATTTGCATGGATGATGTCAAGATGTGGCTTGGGGGCGAACAATGTATGCAATTTGTACATCCTGCGGATAATGAAAGTGCGTGGCCGATCAATGGCAAATTTGCTTTCCTTTGTGTTATGTAAATGTTCCCTTCCATTCTCAATAGTACCTTGTTATCTTTTCTTTTTTTCCTTTCTTGTCTCTTTATCTTGCCAAAAGAAGGACATTGTGGCATGATATTGGCGTGATATCTCTATTTGACTTCGGGATTTCCGAGTGGAGTGATTTGAAACACCCTTAGAGAGAATATTCTGTATTTCGGAGAGTCAAATCAAGATAGCCGGTTATAAGGGATGATACGCTCGGGGCAAAATAAGGTCAAGGTCCAATATGGAACGCTCCACCGGGGCACTCTTTGCCACTTTGTAAGGGTACTGATAGAACGATCCAATATATGGTGGATAAGAAAGATCGGAGTCCACCCACTCGGTGAAGGTAAGATATCTTTTTACATAGCAGTATTTGTCGCTCGAAGAGATAGCAACCTTGGAAGGTTTGCGGCCCACCGCTCCACATAGATTTGGCTACCATCCATCATCTCAGCCCAATTCCCTGAGACAGGAATATCATAGCCTAAAAGTTAAGCCAAGAATGCTGGCCAAGCCCTTGGAAACTATATACCTTCATTTGTCACGTACATCACACACTATATCCTCGCTATTTATCCGTCTCCAACTGATCGTCCACTTCCCCCAGTTGCATTTCTTCCCGCTAGTCAGACATATGGGTCCAAATCTGACCAATTAAATGTCGACGAGGGCATAAGCACTGGGGCTGCCGCCGCAAGCCTTGGATCATCGGTCCGCGACAATCCAAGGGCCCGATGATCGTGTAACTTGTAACTGGCCGAAATCGCCGCTCTCGGTCCGCCCAACCAGTCACAGACACCACTGGTTATCTTCTTTTCGTGTTCCGAAGTTCCATACCCCAAATCAGTTACCTAAAACTTCTCCGTACTCGGTCTATTCCCCCGCGGGGAGCCAACGGTAGTGCAGAACGAGAAGATTGAGAGAAGAGGAATTGATATTCGAGAATCTGTCATCACGTCGTTCCATTCGGGGCCTGCTTAAGATCCCATGTTTCTCCTTGTCTGACATTTTTTTCTCTTCATCACTTGTTGCCCGTGGTACATATCACTCGCCATGGACAAAGACGAATATAATAGCGATGATGCTCAGCTGGCTCAGCTGGGCCATAAGTCCGAGCTGAAGCGAAACTTCTCCATGATGTATGTGCTACAATGGAACATGAATTCCTGGACTGTGCTAACCTGTGTCTTCGTTTTTGAAGTTCGATGCTGGGTCTTGCTTTCGCCATTCTAAATGTATGTTACGCGACCGGTATACTAAATTTTATATGAATCACCAACTGACATTGAACAGTCATGGACCGCTTTGTCGGCAAGTTTGGGGCTCAGTTTGCCCTCGGGAGGCAGCGCTAGTATTGTCTGGGGTATGTATTTCCGCGGCTGTCTGTCAAATCCTAAAGATCTAGAGCTGACATGAATCCCAATAGGTCTTGTTACAGCAGGAATCTGTAACCTGTGCATGGCCACTTCCCTAGCCGAGTTTCTTTCTGCATATCCCACCGCTGGAGGCCAATATCATTGGGTCGCTGTGACTTCATGGAGAAAATGGATGCCAATTCTTTCCTGGATTACGGGCTGGATCAACTGCTCTGGCTGGGTTGCGCTGGTCGCAACTGCCGGTCTTTTGGGCAGTCAGCTCATCCTGGGTGTGATCTCTCTCATGAACCCGGTAGGTTGTACTAGGCTGCAATATCGATATCTTTGACTGACTTTCACATCCAGAGCTACGAACCCCAGCGCTGGCACCAGTTCCTAATCTACTGTGGCTACAACGTCGTTGCCTTCCTCGTCAACGCCTTTATGAACGACATTATGCCCTTTGTCACTAAGGGTGCTTGTGAGATATCCTATATCGAGCCGTTGAAGATCTTCTACTAATTCCCACAGTCATCTGGTCCCTGGCAGGATTTGCCATCATTTGTATCACCGTACTTTCATGTGCCTCGCCAAATTATAACTCCGCGAAGTATGTCGTGTCTGGTCGATAACTCCCTAGAACCGAAAGACTAACAAAAAACAGATTTGTCTTCACCGATTTCATTAATACAACAGGATGTAAGTTTCATCTTGTCATTATCTATGGTTCTTGAACTGACTCTTTTAGGGCCTGATGGAGTCGCATGGTTGCTTGGGGTATGTCGTTTCATGCGAGAATTCATGCGAAAATTCATGAGCATATCTAACATATTCATAGCTTCTGCAAGGTGGTCTTGGTGTTACTGGCTTTGATGGCGTCGCCCACATGATTGAAGGTAGCTTTCAGAGGTTTGAACTTATCATGGATTCGAGGCTAATGGACTACAGAAATTCCCAACCCCTCGGTTGAGGGACCTAAGATCATGATCGCTTGTGTCGTTATCGGTACCGTCACTGGAGCAATTTTCCTTATTGTACTGCTCTTAGTGGCTGGCGATATCAACAACATTATTGACTCTGCGGCAACTCCGCTCCTTGCAATCTTGAAGAATGCCACCTCGAACAACGCCGGCGCTATCTGTCTCCTGATGTACGCCTCACTGATCTTCCGTCACTTTCTTGTTGTGCTGACACCCTCTCAAGCTTCCCCCTAGTCTGTGCTCTGTTCGCTGCAATCGCCATTATGACCACTAGCAGTCGCATGGTGTACGCCTTCGCGCGGTACGTTTTCATGGGCATTTTATCTTTCGAAATTGGCCATTATACTGATAGTAGTTATAGTGATGGCGGTCTCCCTGCGTCTGCCTTCTTCGCTCGTATTCACCCCAAGCTAAATGTCCCCCTGAACTCCCTATATCTCAACCTTGCTCTCATCACTATCTTCGGTTGTATCTTCTTGGGATCATCCAGGTAAGTACATGCATAACACTTTATCCTGGATCTTGCTAACATCTCCAAGTGCTTTCAATGCTATTGTCTCAGCGTCAGTGGTGCTGCTCGGTATCTCATATGGAATGCCAATTGCAGTCAACTGCTGTCGAGGAAGAAGAATGCTACCGGAGCGCTCATTTGTCCTGCCAGAATTCCTTGGCTGGACCGTCAACATCGTATGATATCCTCCCCTGCAGTTTCACCGAAACTATTATTGACCCAAAACTTCTCAGATCTCGTTGCTGTACATTATCCTAACTACTGTCCTCTTTCTCTTCCCCCCTGACCTGCCTGCCACTGGTAGCAACATGAGTGAGTTGGCTCTCTCTTCTTACGATGCAAAAGCAAAGCTAATTCGGTTTGATAGATTACTGTGTTGCGGCATTTGGTATTGTCTTTTTCATTTCTGTCATCCAATGGATTGTGGATGGACGCAAGAATTTCGTCGGTCCCCGTATCTCAGTGGAAGTCTTCAATGGAGAGGCTGGCGCGCAGCCAGAGCAGCCGATTCCAGTTGTTGAACAACATAAGGCTTAGAGCTCTGGATGGCCGGGATATCTTACACATAATGTAACTTGATGGCGCAAAGCGTAGAGTTTTCAAATAGAATACCTCGCAATTCAGCCAACTGCTATTTACTATCTAGGGACAGTAATAGGTGTTAAAATGATACAAAATTCCATATTTAAATAATTATCTACCTCAGTCGTCATTTTCCACTGAAAGAGCGTTTTTGTATATTTACTTTTTTCGGAGGCAAGCCGAGTAGCAAGCTGGAAAACGTCCCGCCCGACGGGATTCACAAGGCTGTCATGTGACCAGATTGATAACCCAAAATTTGCTACGTCATCCCTGGATATCAACTTCTACTTCACGTGACGATTTCCCAACAGTCCCATCCAAACGACTACACACGGCCACACTCATCGTCACCATGTTTACTGTTCGATGGCCATCATTGCCATCGCTTGGCTTGTTTTCGTCCTCGCCCACTCAGGCCATTGATCTGCCCCCGGTCAAGGTCCATGAAACCGAGACAGCTCAAGACAAGCCAGACCGGGCATTCAAGCACCTACTGAAATTGAATCATGTCGAGAACTCGCTATTCGACTGCCGCAACTTCCCTAACCAGTTAATACATGTGAGTGATCTGCATTGCATTGGTGTCGAGAGCTTCCTATGTATGCATTCCTCGTCATTAGTCCATGTCATTGACCTGTCTGCAGCTCTTGAGCTCCTCCTTCCTGCAAGGTGCAGACGCCGATACTTTAGGCCGCATATATGAGGAGGAAGTGTCTGATCTAGTTAAATGGAAGGAATCACCGGCAGAAATCACTACTCTTGACTGGCGAGGCCACCTGGGATGTCGAGGGTGGGTTGCTGGACATGTCCCAGCCTTTTCTTTTCCGCTTGGGACTCTTCATTAACACTAAGTAGATTTGATCGAGCGTTCGTGGATTTTTTTGAAGATCAAATGGTCCACCTCGGCTATGACTGGAAGGAAGTTGTAGCCGAGTACCTGTTTGCCAACAAGGAACCCATGTTTGACTCTATAATGGCTTCTCGTATGTATCATACTCCTCATGAAAGCTTGGCTTGACTCTTCACACGCTAACCGTCTGTCTAGTTGGACTGCCATTAATCCATCTTGCGTACGCCTTCGAAATGGACAGCCGTGAAATCGCAATGGAGGCACTTGGGCTTGCAGCAACCTGTCACAATGACATATACAAGTCCCTGGAGGACCCCAAACACTCGAAAAACGAGGCATCATATGAATCAAAGTCACTATTTGCAATTCTTGACCTGGTCCAGAAAGATGAGGACTTAGATGGCCTCTTTCCCACTCCGGGCAGCGACAACCTCGATACCCTTTTCGTCAGCCGCAATGCCGTGCTCCTCAACCACTGGAAGGCATGGAAGATCGAGAATCCAGTTGAGCAGTTCCGCGAGAGCCAAGAGCTTGCAGCTGCCTTGCTAGTTGGAACAGCTGCAGTCGACTCGACTGGGCATTACGATTGGTTCTTCGCTTTGAACCTCACAACTAGCCACGCTGTCCGTGTCGTGCTACCGTTCATACCTCCCCAGTTCCAAATTTCTCTTCTTAAACAATGGTGGTTAATCTGCGTTGGCATCTACGTCGCACAACTGCGGCCTGAGATCAAAGTGGACCAGATCCGGAACTATGATCTGAATGGAAAGGACTGGGAATGGGTTGCTGGGAAAGCTGTCAATGGTGAATTCTCATCCAATGTGTACTTTGTAAAGACCACTCGAGCACTGAAGGAACTGGCCTTGACTTGGGGCGATTCCGATAGCTTCTTCTTGAAGGCTGCTGTGCGATTTGTCACCGAGTTCAAACGTTGGCGGGGTAACTTTGTCGGATACGAGCTGTAGGCTTTGTTCATATGTTTTTCACTCCACTCAGCTCAAATTTATATACGATTTAATGAATAATTGAAGAAAATATATTGACAAATCACACAACAGGATATATGAGGTCACGTGTAAATATTGTTGAATGTTTGCACTGTTTGTATTTAAGAAACACAAGCAGGCATGACATCGTGGACCGAGATCACCACTAAAATTAATTGATCTCAGTGCGACATGTTTCTTACGACCTTAGACAATTAGAACTCCCAGGTCTGCGTGATTGCTAAATAGTCACCCCGGTCACTCACTCTCTTTCCCCTTATACTTTTGGCCTAGGAGCATCAAACACCGCCGGTCATCGACCCCATCCCTACGCGGAACACACTCGCATACGCAACTTCCACAATGCAGGATGTCGATGTACCCCTCTATCTACACGCGGAATTTCTTCCAAACATCCGCCAGATAACCCTTTACGTGTCACTGCCCGGGACGGAAAACTTTAATGGAATCCGACCAGATATCCAACTTTCAGAATCAAGAAAAGCAGTCACCGTCTCCCTATCAAAACCATTTGAATATGTCACAGAAACAATCAAACTGCCAGCGCGAGTTAATGACGCGTCTCGGCGCGTGTTGAAAACAAAACCCTTGCCTACGCCAAAATCAGATCCTAATGGCACTGGAGATCCCAGCTACGATTTTTCTTTCCGCATGCAGGTTGATCCCGACGAAGAAGCGCTGGCGCCTCGGGATGAACTAATTGATGAATTTGCACCCTGGACAGCAGAGGAAATGTCGGCCTCTACTCGTATTCGTTGTCGCGAGTGTGAACATGTTTTCCTTGATTCCTCGTTAATATCGAAGTCGGTTGATCAGGGAACAGGTCAAAACATAACCCCAGGATGGATCTGGAAAGACCTTCCAAGTGGCAATTGGGCTGAAATGATGGATTTCTGGCATTGCCACAAACCTGACCCCCATGAGGGCCACGAAAAAGAGGAGAAAGACTCCGCGCTCGAGATCGAGGAACAAACGGCACAGACTAAAGGATATGGTGCAGATAGCCATGTTGTAGCTATCTCCGGCACAGTTTTTGTTGATGTTGCCACTTTCCTTCTTGCTGAAGCAGACTGTACAGGATTGAAAAAGGTAAGATCTCTTGCCCCCCCCC
>NW_015971300.1:0-474 GCF_000769745.1 Penicillium expansum
TAACATTGGGAGCGCCCGTTGACGCTGCAGATGGTTCCTGTCAACACCGCAGGCATTTGTTGACGCAGATTGCCCCCGTTGGCGCTGCAGGGCTCCTCCGTCGCTTCAAACCCCTGCAGACACTGAAACCTTTCTCAATGACCACCAGGAGGCCAATCTGCGAAAGCGGGATTCAAACTCCACCCTATAATATTCGTTCAAAGTGAGTATATAGCAGCAATTCAGATGATCAAAAGGTACTCACCTCTGAAACTCCTAAGTTTCTCCCCTGATAACCTTCCCATCTCTGTACCCTAGATATACCACTGTTGCACCCGATCATACCTGGCTGGGTCCAGGACTTTTAGCCATTGGACAACCCCCATTCCTCGAAAACATCAGCATATATACCCTTCATGCCTTTCCTTCACCCATGTTTACCCTCTCCTTCTCCTTCTCCTTCTCCTTCTCCTTCTCCTTCTCCTTCTCCTTCTC
>NW_015971299.1:0-5640 GCF_000769745.1 Penicillium expansum
CCTTCTCCTTCTCCTTCTCCTTCTCCTTCTCCTTCTCCTTCTCCTTCTCTTTCTCTTATTCTCCGCAGCCATCTCGTTACTCCTCTTCCTCACTTCTGGGTCCTCCATTCGCTTTCTGTATAGCTCCCTCCGCCTCTCGGTCTCTATCCTCCTCGCCTCTGGGTCCTTCATTTCCTGTTTCCTCCGCTCTTTGCGCCTCTCATTGTCCTTCTTCTTCTTTTCTGGGTCTGCCCTTCTCTTTCTCATCTCCTCCGTCTTCTTCTCGTTGCCAATCTTCCTCTTCGCCGGGTCCTCTCTTTTCTCTTTGTATTGCTTCCTCCGCTTCTCGTTTTGCAAATCCCTCACCCCTGGCTCCTGCATTTTCCTTTTCATCATCTCCACTCTCATCTTGTTATACCTCTCCCTCTTTACTGGGTCATCCATACTCTTTTTGTGCCACTTCACTTTCTTCTCGTTCCACTTCTTCCTCTTTTCTGGGTCCTCCAGTATCTTTCTGTGTAACTCTCTCCGCCTCTCATTATCCAACCTCCTCGCTTCTGGGTCCTCCATTTTCTTTTTATACCGCTTCTTCCATTCTTCGGTATACCTCTTCCGGTACTCTGGGTCCTTCATTCGATTTCTGTACCACTCCTTGTGCTTCTCGATCTTTCTTTTCCGCGCACAGGAATCACAACACATAGTGGGCCCTGACCTTTCGATGGATAGCTGATTGTCCGGTTCATCTTTTGCGCCGCATTTGTCACACCTGAGCTCGTACCCACTCTTGGGGTCTTCTCGGCTCCATTTCAGCTTTCCTGCCAACAAACACCACTTTATTTTCTCCTCCACCTCCTCCTTGGTTGGCAACCTTCCCTTCCTTCTGTTGAAATTATAACACCAGGAGCATTGATAAACGCCGAGTGGGTCACTGGGGTTTGCAGAATACCGCCCGAATTGGATATGAAGGACTTCTTCGGTACCTTCCATCATTCTCCTATGTTTGCGAGATCCAGTCATCCTCCCACAGTGAACACATGGTGACATCTCGTTGGCACCTTTGTTGAAGAACCCCTGTACTAAAGGGAACGCCAAGTTCAACCCCAAAGTATCCCTCCCCCAAGGAATACCAATCATCTCTCGGATCTTCTCAATAAAGGGCCAAACGCAGGGTCTGACAAATTTGGTAGAGAATATCGGCTTCTCTAGGGCCCCCAGCAAAATAATGAACAACCCTTCCAGAAGATTGAGATATCCTCGTTCGATAGGAGTATCGAAAGCCGCCAGAACTCGAGTATACGCTGTTTTTCCTTGCCGAAGGTTCCTGTATAGCAGTGATCCCCAATGTTTTGACCATGTTGCCGGTTCCTTGTGTTGTCCAATTCGAACCCGAATTTTTATACTTGATCCCACGTATATTGCGATAATGAGGTCACCTTCTTTGGTTTCCCCTTCCACCACAATGAACACATATATTCCAGTCCGGCCTTCCGTTTTCACATCAGGCAAGGCAAGCCAATCCTCTAGAGTAATCTGATCCTTCTCAAACAAATTTTGTACCACCCGGGGAATTGCCTCCATAAACTGTTGCATAATCCAATCAACATCAACCCGATTCAACAGGCACCAGTACGATAGGCAAAGAGGTCTGTTCTCAATATCCAGACTCAACAAATTAGTGTCTCTGCTGTAATCTTGTAGATATTGAAGTGCCGCTCGCATTTTCAGCCGGAGTAGATCACTGATAATCTCTTCGTCAATTTCTGGATCATCCTGGCTGTCAGGGATGACAATTTCCGGATCATTCTGACTGTCAGGGATGACAATCTCTGGATCATCCTGGCTGTCAGAGATGACAGTCTCCTCACGGATGATATCCACGTCTTCGTCCTCCGGTCCACCCACGATGTCACCCAGCACATCTCCAATCTCATCATCCCTAAATTGGTCCTGTATGTCCTCCTCGATGTTTTCGTCCTCATCCAGCATATAGCCCTCGTCCAGCATAAAGTCCTCATCCAGCATAAAGTCCTCATCCAGCATAAAGTCCTCATCCAGCATAAAGTCCTCATCCAGCATAAAGTCCCCATCCAGCATGAATTCCTCATCCAGCATATCATCCTCACCCATATCGTCATCGCTGTGGTTGCCCATATTGATCCCTGGCCCACCTATGTTGCTCTTCTCTGAATTCCGCCCAATCATCTCTGGGTCATGACCTTTATCATCGCCGCGGTTGCCCACATTGACTTCAGAATCAGACTGAACAGATCCCCTCTCCTCTGGGTCATGACCTTTATCATCGCCGCGGTTGCCCGCATTGACTTCAGAATCAGACTGAACAGATCCCCTCCCCTCTGGCTCATGACCTTTATCATCGTTGTAGTTACCCACATTGATTTCAGAGTCAAATTCACCAGATCGAGCCATGTTATCCCTCCTCTCCTTCTCCCGAATCATCTCCTCCTTCACTTTACCGGTATAGTATTTGATGGCCCCGGGGGGGCCCGCACGCAACGAACGATTCATTGTATATAGGAAACTAAAACTTCGAAACCTTGTTAGTATGATCAACCACAAGCAAGAATCAGATGAAAACACTCAACAGATTGATGGAATTTCGAATGAATCTATCGTTACAGAAGAAGACTACTTGCGTACATACTCAATGCCATTACCCAGTTGAGGGTGGGTCCGTGCCCAGCCCTACAGAGGGGACCCGCTGACTACACTCCTCGAGTTACTGTGTAGCGATACAATTGCATTGCATTGAGATATAAATGACTGAGATTGAACTAGAAATTACATAGAAATGGGGTTAAAATAAGATCAAATATGTTCACCAGTATAGGCATTCAACATCCCATGTCTAAAGCCAGTTCTAGCCTCAAGTCGTGAATGTGTCTACCTCATCCGAGCTCAGATGAAGCATTTTAAACATTAGAGTGACATTGAACTGAAGATAATCTGTATATTGATTAAAACAAAATTGAGCGAATGCCATTGAAGTCTCTAGAAAGAGGTTTGCTGTATGCGTTAGATTGGGTAGCATGGCTGACTGATTGTTATGCTATTGAATATTGTTGACGGGAGATTATATTCACTCAACCTCGATGAAAACACACTAGTAGTACTCACTCCTAGGAGACACCGTGATATGAATCTATGGCCTGAGATTGGTTTGGTTACCCTCTTGTGGATTTCTATCTAGCTATGCACTGATCACTTACAACCAAGCTTTTCTGCACGATCAGAACTGAGAAGTAGATACTTTCTTGTTGATGAATTGAACTTATATCAGGAACATATGAAATATCTGAGATATCATGGTCTTTAGTCAACACGGCAAATGATTGAGAGTTAATATTGCAAGCACACTTTACTCCAAACACGCACGTCGATGCCTGTTTAATTCTATATGTTTATGTATTTAGATATACTGATAACTATGCACACGTAGAAAGTATAAATATTGCGAAAAGAACATGCTAGTGTATATAGAAAGTGATTGCTTTTTGTGGAGTTCATTATAGCATATAGTATGTACTATGTAGTCTCGGATTCGTACCCGTGTTTCAGATAAGGTTGAGACATAACCCGCATTCCGGGTACCTAGGTATAGTAGATCGGCGAATCGGCATTTTTGTGACGTCTGTGCATGCACAACGGACCTATCACAACGCACCCATAAAATGATCGCCGTAGAAGCTTGATCAAAAGTATGTGCGACCGACGGATTAAGCAAGTTTGTGGCACGGTTGTACTTCGAGTCCAATAGCGTCTCCGATTAGGGCAGTCATGTCGGGTTTTTTAGTGTGGTCCGACTGTACTTCTCTTAGTTAAGCGCTAAAGTCCAACCTTGAGACTTGGTTAAAGTACAGTTATGGGGAATTTAGTGCCTGAATGTCTCATTTTAGACTAGCAGAAGTTAAAATACTACGTACCTGAATTACTATTATAAATGCATTAATAACCAAAGTACCCTAAGTTCTGCTGGCGTTACAGGTATAAGAATACGAATATTATTATCCTATACAATTCTGTATATATCCTTTTTCCATAAAGGGCTGCTCTGCGCAGAGTCGCATTACTTCGCCAAAATCCCCGTGATTGTTGAAAGTACAAAAAGTGAAGACTCAGTGCAAAGTGGCAGAGCGGCAAACGGCCAATGCCTCATTTTGTATGTTTGATGCCTCTTTTGACACTGCTCTACACTATCTACTGTAAATTGAAGATATTCCTACATGTTATGCTTCGTATAAATCTCTATATTTCTCAAAACCGAAGCTTTTTCTACTCTATAACTCCTCAGTCTCTTCGAATTCCCAGCATTGAAAATTGTTCCCAACCACGCAAACTAGTAGGAATAGCTTCACTTTTCTAATGGCGAGATTTAGTCGGTTCTAACAGTTTCAGCGCCCAGAAATGTGTACATACGGAGGTTTGCATGGTGGGTGGTACAAGCTTTGGGATAGAAGAAGATGGTATATTTATCTACCTACGGAGTAGACCTAAACTAAGCTATGTAACTATAATAGTGGGAACACCTAAGTAGCCTCATTTTTTTGGAACTTTGCTTATTAAGCCTCTGTTATAGTCCTGGAGCCCTGGAGTAATTCAGGTATTTTAATTTCTGCTAACTAGTCTAAAATAAAGCACAATTCAGGCATATATAGGCATCAACCATACAAAATCAGGCATTTGTCCTTTGGCCGCTCTGCCCCTTCACAGACTCAGCAAAGAGCCGCGCTAGTGTTGAATAATATACTATATGAATAGTACACTAAACAGCATGTAATAACTGGGATTTAAATCTTTTACAAAGGAATACTTTGTAGCATGAAAAAATGAATTGAAAACTGTCTAATCTTCTCAAATGCCTGGGAATGAGGCCATATTTATGGCTTCATCTCCACCCCTGTGAATCCTATCTTCCTTTCTGGCTAGTATACACTTGCGCTGAGAAATGTGATGAAGAATCAGCTCAATGAGATGTGTCAGTACTGAGTACTGGATTCTTCAAGATCCCGTTGACTGAAAGCAGCCTGAACTGGAATATAGGCTTGAAACTCGAGATACTCGAGTTTGTATGGTAGAATGTGTGATAGGGGCGTCAAACTCCATCGTTGCCGCTAATCTCGATTCCGTAGGAGCTCTGCAGGCTTTAAGCGACCGAGTGGTATTTGTATGCGTGGAATCAATTAGGGTTTAGCGTTGAACTGGAACCAATTGCATGTTATTTATGATGAATTAACTTGGTTTTTCAACAGCTAGTACTATGCCCTCATTAAGACATACATGCTCGAACCCTTAAAGGAGTCTTTCCACGTCTACGAATGAACTACCTACGCCTCTTCATTCTTTTTTTTAGCAAGGCTACGTTGATATTGTGAAAGGAAGCTGAGGAACACACTCAATTAGGCAACAGTCACAATATACCACGTATAGGGATCAATAATCTGTACTTATTAGATTAGATCCCACGGTATGAATTCATACGACCGACGAGACGTAACCTTTTTTTAACTACCTCAAATACCTATGATATCTTATATAATATCAGTCAGAGTTGCAGTTGGCTAAGGTATATTATTCCTTCCATTTATGTAGTACCTTCCGTTCAAGGACATGTGTGGTCTCTCCTAAACCCCCCCCCCCCCCCCC